>NW_025334068.1:0-96114 GCF_014858855.1 Bufo gargarizans | reverse complement strand
GGGGGGGGCGGAAACACCAGTGAATGAGCGCGATGCTCCTTTTTCCAAGGCACCCGACACTGTTCAGGATCAGGCATGCGCGATCCCCTCACAGGAGCCAAGCCGGCGGCCAGAAGCAGAGGGAGGGGGCGGACACACCAGTGAATGAGCGCGATGCTCTTTTCTCAAGGCCCCCGACACTGGTAAGGATCAGGCATGCGCGATCCCCTCACAAGGAGCCAGCCGGCGGCAGAAGCAGAGGGAGGGGGCGGACACACCAGTGAATGAGTGCGATGCTCTTTTCTCAAGGCCCCCGACACTGGTAAGGATCAGGCATGCGCGATCCCTCACAGGAGCCAGCCGGCGGCCAGAAGCAGAGGGAGGGGGCGGACCACCAGTGAATGAGCGCGATGCTCTTTTCTCAGGCCCCCGACAATGGTAAGGATCAGGCATGCGCGATCCCTCAACAGGAGACAGCCGGCGGCCAGAAGCAGAGGGAGGGGGCGGACCACCAGTGAATGAGCGCAATGCTCTTTTCTCAAGGCCCCGCAACTGGTAAGGATCAGGCTGCGCGATCCCTCCCAGGAGACAGCCGGCGGCCAGAAGCAGAGGGAGGGGGCGGACACACCAGTGAATGAGCGCAATGCTCTTTTCTCAAGGCCCCGACACTGGTAATGATCAGCATATGCTCGATCCCTAACGGAGCCAGCCGGCGGCCAGAAGCAGAGGAAGTGGGAGGACACACAGGAATCGAGCGCGATGCTCTTTCTCAAGGGCCCCCGACACTGGAAGGATCAGGCAGCGCGGAATCCCTCACAGGAGCCAGCCGGCGGGCCAGATAGCAGCGGGAGGGGGGCGGATCCACACCAGTGAATGAGCGCGATGCTCTTTTCTCAAGGCCCCCGACACTGAGTACGGATCAGGCATGCGGGATCCCTCACAGGCGCCAGCGGCGGCCAGAAGCAGAGGAGGGTGCGGACACACCAGTGAATGAGCGCGATGCTCTTTTCTCAAGGCCCCCGACACTGGTAAGGATCAGGCATGCGCGATCCCTCACAGGAGCCAGCCGGCGGCCAGAAGCAGCGGGAGGGGGCGGACACACCAGTGAATGAGCGCGATGCTCTTTTCTCAAGGCCCCCGGCATTGGTAAGGATCAGAAGCAGAGGGAGGGGGCAGGCACACAAGGCTATGACGTTTTGTGTACAGAGCTGGGCCACTCCCTAAGGCAGGATGAATCTGTACACGCAACGTCAGCACAGGGAGCTGGCTGGATGACGTCGGGGGTCACGTGACCCACAGCTGCGCTGAAGAAACCTGATGATATAGCTAAAAATAGTACATTACAAAAGTATTATGTGGTATGTTATAAGGCACATTGTAAGAAATATATATAACTCGGATAACCCCTTAAAAAGAAAAAAGGTAGATGACATTTTTTCCAGTAACAAAGCAAGGGTTAACAGCCAAACAAAATTCTATATTTATGGTCCTGATTCTGTAGTTTACGGAAACACCCCATATGTGGTCGTAAACTGCTGTACGGGCACACGGCAGGGCGCAAAAGGAAAGGAACGCCATATGGTTTTTGGAAGGCAGATTTCACTGGTATAATTTTAAGCTGCCATGTCCCATTTGAAGCCCCCCTGATGCACCCCTAGATTAGAAACTCCCCCAAAAAATACCCCATTTTGGAAACTACCGGATAATGTGGCAGTTTTGTTAGTACTAGTTTAGGGTACATATGATTATTGTAAATACAACAATACCAAATTCGAGAATGCTCACCAACTATTGTGGAGCCCGGCCCACTGACCACCCACAGTTATGATAAATACCAAAATAATAAATATGGCTGGCTCTCAGTAGTTTGCAGGTGCTTTTACTTCATTAGTGCTGCAAACATATACGGTTACAATAAAAAGTATGTGAACCCTTTGGAATGAGATGGATTTCTGCACAAATTGGTCATAAAATGTGATCTGATCTTCATCTCAGTCACAACAATAGACAATCACAGTCGGCTTAACCTAATAACACACAAAGAGTTAAATGTTACCATGTTTTTATTGAACACACCATGTAAGCATTCACAGTGCAGGTGGAAAAAGTATGTGAACCCCTGGATTTAATAACTGGTTGAACCTCCTTTGGCAGCAATAACTTCCACCAAACGTTCCCCTGCAGTTGCAGATCAGACGCGCACAACGGTCAGGTGTAATTCTTGACCATTCCTCTTTACAGAACTGTCTCAGTTCAGCAATATTCTTGGGATGTCCGGTGGGAATCGCTTTCTTGAGGTCCTGCCACAGCATCTCCATCGGGTTGAGGTCAGGACTCTGACTGGGCCGCTCCAGAAGGCGGATTTTCTTCTGTTTAAGCCATTCTGTTGTTGAGTTACTTCTATGCTTTGGGTCGTTGTCCTGTTGCAGCACCCATCTTCTGTTGAGCTTCAGCTGGTGGACAGATGGCCTTAAGTTCACCTGCAAAAGGTCTTGATAAACTTGGGAATTCATTTTTCCTTTGACGATAGCAATCCGTCCAGGCCCTGACGCAGCAAAGCAGCCCCAAACCATGATGCCCCCACCACCATACCTCACAGTTGGGATGAGGTTTTGAGGTTGGTGTGCTGTGCCTCTTTTTCTCCACACATAGTGTTGTGTGTTTCTTCCAAACAACTCCACTTTGCTTTCATCTGTCCACAGAATATTTTGCCAGTACTGCTGTGGAACATCCAGGTTCTTGTGCAAACTGTAAACGGGCAGCAATGTTTTTTGGACAGCAGTGGCTTCCTCTGTGGTGTCCTCCCATGAAATCCATTCTTGTTTAGTGTTTTACGTATCGTAGATTCGCTAACAGGGATGTCAGCATATGCCAGAGACTTCTGTAAGTCTTTAGCTGACACTCTAGGATTCTTCTTCCCCTCATTGAGCAGTCTGCGCTGTGCTCTTGCAGTCATCTTTACAGGACGGCCGCTCCTAGGGAGAGTAGCAGCAGTGCGGAACTTTCTCCATTTATAGACAGTCTTACCGTGGACTGATGGACAGCAAGGCTTTTGGAGATACTTTTATAACCCTTTCCAGCTTTATGCAAGTCAACAATTCTTAATCGTAGGTCTTCTGAGAGCTCTTTGTGCGAGGCATCATTCACATCAGGCAATGCTTCTTGTGAAAAGCAAACCCAGAACTGGTGTGTTTTTTATAGGGCAGGGCAGCTGTAACCAACACCTCCAATCTCATCTCATTGATTGGACTCCAGTTGGCCGACACCTCACTCCAATTAGCTCTTGGAGATATCATTAGTCTAGGGGTTCACATACTTTTTCCACCTGCACTGTGAATGTTTACATGATGTGTTCAATACAAACATGGTAACATTTAACTCTTTGTGTGTTATTAGGTTAAGCAGACTGGGATTGTCTATTGTTGTGACTGAGATGAAGATCAGATCACATTTTATGACCAATTTGTGCAGAAATCCATATCATTCCAAAGGGTTCACATACTTTTTATTGCAACTGTATATATAAACATTTAGTAAAATAAATTTAAATAAAATAACAATCCCCAAATACAATTCTATGTAATAAAAGTCCTTAGTTTAGGTTGATAAACTTGGTCCCAATTAAATGCGGAGCTCATATGCAATTTTCAAAATAACTAAAACAAATGTGTCTTTATCACCTACTGACTCCAATTAGGATAATGGAATCAACACCTCTGACCCCATGCTGGGTATAATGACCTCTGACCCCATGCTGGGTATAATGACCCCTGACCCCATGCTGGGTATAATGACCCCTGACCCCATGCTGGGTATAATGACCCCTGACCCCATGCTGGGTATAATGACCTCTGACCCCATGCTGGGTATAATTACCAGATGTGGATTCAGTTACATGTTTATTCCCAGAATTTTTGTATAGTCACTCAGAATTGAGAAAGCTCGTTGGAAGAACGAGTGAAACGTTTTCAAGAAATCTACAGGACGTCCAGTTGCCTTGATTTATTCTTTACAGATATAAAACAAATGTGGTTTCCATATGCAGTTACGTGGCTTTAGGCGTGTGGTTGGTATGCAGTCACGTGGCTTTAGGCGTGTGGTTGGTGTGCAGTTACGTGGCTTTAGGCGTGTGGTTGGTATGCAGTCACGTGGCTTTAGGCGTGTGGTTGGTATGCAGTTACGTGGCTTTAGGCGTGTGGTTGGTATGCAGTTACGTGGCTTTAGGCGTGTGGTTGGTATGCAGTCACGTGGCTTTAGGCGTGTGGTTGGTATGCAGTCACGTGGCTTTAGGCGTGTGGTTGGTGTGCAGTTACGTGGCTTTAGGCGTGTGGTTGGTATGCAGTCACGTGGCTTTAGGCGTGTGGTTTCCATGTGCAGTTACGTGGCTTTAGGCGTGTGGTTGGTATGCAGTCACGTGGCTTTAGGCGTGTGGTTGGTATGCAGTCACGTGGCTTTAGGCGTGTGGTTGGTGTGCAGTTACGTGGCTTTAGGCGTGTGGTTGGTATGCAGTCACGTGGCTTTAGGCGTGTGGTTGGTATGCAGTCACGTGGCTTTAGGCGTGTGGTTGGTGTGCAGTTACGTGGCTTTAGGCGTGTGGTTGGTATGCAGTTACGTGGCTTTAGGCGTGTGGTTGGTATGCAGTCACGTGGCTTTAGGCGTGTGGTTGGGTGGTATATGATTTTGTCCCACTTGATTCAATCGCTTGATATGGATAGATTGAGGTATGTCCATATCATTTCTGACACTATCCTCGTGTCTATTTGGATCAATGCGCTTGGTTACAATTAGTTTGCATTCATATACAGTTGCAAGAAAAAGTATGTGAACCCTTTGGAATGAGATGGATTTCTGCACAAATTGGTCATAAAATGTGATCTGATCTAGGGTTGTTGCGGGTATCGAAATTTCGATACCCAATCGATACTCTTGTCCCGGTATCGATACGATACCGGGACTTCCATTTTTTCGATACTGGGCTGCGCTTCTGCGCAGTCTAGTATCTCTGAACATGAGCGCGCTGCTATCGGCGCGCTCATGTTCTCTCAGCAGCACGGGGAGAAGGAAGCTGTCCTCCCTCCCCCCTGTGCTGCTGCTGCCGCTGCCACCGATGAGGAGAGAGGGGCGGAGGAGGGGCGGGCGCACTGCACCACCAATGAGAAGAGAGGGGCGGAGGAGGGGCGGGCGCACTGTGCCACCAATGATAGGACTATTCCCATTTCCCACACAGAGCGGCGCCCAGCGATGTCCCAGCACTCAACATTAGTCCTGGGCGCCGCTCCGTTCGCCCGCAGTGCCCCATTACTGTCTCCTGCTCCACATGCTGCTGATTACTATAGGAGCGATGGGAGGAGACATCAGCTTCACTAGTGGGCGTTCCTTCTCCCTGGCTGTAGCGCTGTCCAATCGCAGCGCAGGAAGAAGGAACGCCCACTAGTGAAGCTGATGTCTCCTCCCATCGCTCTGATAGTAATCAGCATGTGGAGCAGGAGACAGTAATGGGGCACTGCGGGCGAACGGAGCGGCGCCCAGGACTAATGGTGAGTGCTGGGACATCGCTGGGCGCCGCTCTGTGTGGCCTGATACTTAAAGTCTGGCCCAGGAAAAGTAGTCACATAATACAGGAGGCGGGTGTCGGCAGCAGAATCGCATTGTCGGCACTCTGCCCCTGACAGGGAGCTGTGCGGCACCTGAGGGGTTAACTGCCACTGATCTGTCAGTACCCGCCCCCTCAACCCCCATCCCATTAAAATCATGCGCCGGCCCCTCTCAACCCCCCAGTATTAAAATCATTGGTGGCAGTGGCACAGGGACCTCTCCCCTCCCCCCTCACTGGTGGCAGTGGCCACAGGGTCCTCTCCCCTCCCCCTCATTGGTGGTGCAGTGGCAGCTTCTGATCCCCCAGCAGTGTAATGCTGGGGCTCCGATCGGTTACCATGGCAGCCAGGACGCTACAGAAGCCCTGGCTGCCATGGTAACATCCCTGATGCTGTGTGCACAGAGCAGCAGGGACAGTGTGAAGTCCTATTCACCCTGATAGAGATCTATCAGGCTGAATAGGACAAGGGATGACAGATCCCAGGTTCTAGCCCCTAAGGGGGAAATAGTTATTAAATAAAAAGTGTAAAAATAAAGAAAAATAAAGTAAAAAAAAAAATGAAGTATAAATCACCCCCTTTTCCCAATTTCACATATAAAATGTATAAATAATAAACATATTACATATCGCCACGTCAGAAAAGTCCAAACTATTAAAATATTTTTATAAATATTGGATAAGAGAAAATAGCAGGCGACACCACCTTCTGGAAGAATGGGAAACACTATATTAGTGCAAGATATCACACAATATAAAACCATATATAAAAATACAATATGTGCAAAATAAAGTCCATACAAATAAAGTAAGAAAAGTGCATAAACTAAAATGTCACTAAAAAACCCAAGTTGGAGGTATTCAGCGGTGGCCCTCTCAATTAGTGCAGACTCTGCTATATACAGCTTCCTGAGTTGTGTTGCGGTAGTTGTATAGCGATATTACGCTGTGATAGATAATAGAACATAGAAAAACCACTCCACTTCTCTCATAAGCTGCCCATTAGCGTCTGCATAAATGGCTGCCAAACGGAGTCAGGTGATCCTGATAAACAGGTCAGGTGGTTAGGTCAGCTGATGTACTCGCCCAATCACATGGTACACAGGTCCTTGTACCATAGTAGGTATTACAAGTGTCCAGGTACTGCCGTAGGTATCTGTATTGACCAATAATTCTTTCTCCGCAGAAGTCCTTCTGTACTTTAGGTCCGGACCAGTACTGGATGTGGAGATTGTGTAGTCCGCTAGACGCGTTTCGAGGCTGCCTGCCTCTTCCTCAGTAGCTACCGGACTGCACACCTCCAAACATTTTATATAGTTTATATGATTAAAATGATTGTTAAACCTGAGATCTAATTAAAAATGTAGGTAAGACATGGAGTGGATTCCAAAATGGAAGCTCACTTATAGGTCAAAGGCAAATATCGTCATATGCACAACCGCACCACAGAAAAATTATAATACATATATGTGTTTTCCGTGCGCTTTCTCAAGTCTCTTGATTAAACCCATAATGGGTTCAATAACGATGATAAATCAAATATCAGTATCTCTCATCTACTGAGGAAGAGGCAGGCAGCCTCGAAACGCGTCTAGCGGACTACACAATCTCCACATCCAGTACTGGTCCGGACCTAAAGTACAGAAGGACTTCTGCGGAGAAAGAATTATTGGTCAATACAGATACCTACGGCAGTACCTGGACACTTGTAATACCTACTATGGTACAAGGACCTGTGTACCATGTGATTGGGCGAGTACATCAGCTGACCTAACCACCTGACCTGTTTATCAGGATCACCTGACTTGAAACACGCCCCTCAAGCAAGGAAGTTGTGCGCTCCAAACCACACTCATCTAGCGTCCAGCGTCTTGGTGACCACACGGTTCACCGCTCCATGCAAGTAGAACATCCAGCGAATGTGCTGATATACCAACGCAGCCAACATCACGGAGTGGTGGGAGTCTCATAGAGACAGTTTGGCAGCCATTTATGCAGACGCTAATGGGCAGCTTATGAGAGAAGTGGAGTGGTTTTTTCTATGTTCTATTATCTATCACAGCGTAATATCGCTATACAACTACCGCAACACAACTCAGGAAGCTGTATATAGCAGAGTCTGCACTAATTGAGAGGGCCACCGCTGAATACCTCCAACTTTGGTTTTTTAGTGACATTTTAGTTTATGCACTTTTTTTTACTTTATTTGTAAGGACTTTATTTTGCATATATTGTATTTTTATATATGGTTTTATATTGTGTGATATCTTGCACTAATAAAGTGTTTCCCATTCTTCCAGAAGGTGGTGTCGCCTGGGTGACCCAGTGAGCAGTGAACCCACCGCTATCCGTCCATTCAAGTGTCGAGCCTCCCTACCTTGACAGTTTTTCAAATTTAAAAAAATATGCGGTGAACGCCGGAACAGAAAAAATAAATAAAAACTGCGCGATTCGCCATTTTTTAAAATACGGAATGCACGTGGCTTTTTTGGTTTATTTTTTTCACGTGGTATCGAATGGTATCGAGTATTGCAATACTTTTTCATGGTATCGAAACCGAATCAAAAATTTGGTATCGCAACAACTCTGATCGTCATCTAAGTCACAACAATAGACAATCACAGTCGGCTTAACCTAATAACACACAAAGAGTTAAATGTCACCATGTTTGTATTGAACACACCATGTAAACAGTCACAGTGCAGGTGGAAAAAGTATGTGAACCCCTTGACCAAGGATGGCCAACCTGCGGCTCTCCAGCTGTTGCAAAACTACAACTCCCAGCATGCCCAGACTGTCTACAACTATCAGCCTACAGCAGGGTATGGTGGGAATTGTAGTTTTACAACAGCTGGAGAGCCGCAGGTTGGCCAGCCCAGCCCTAGACTAATGACATCCCCAAGAGCTGATTGGAGTGAGGTGTCGGCCAACTGGAGTCCAATCAATGAGATGAGATTGGAGGTGTTGGTTACAGCTGCCCTATAAAACACACACCAGTTCTGGGTTTGCTTTTCACAAGAAGCATTGCCTGATGTGACTGATGCCTCGCACAAGAGAGCTCTCAGAAGACCTACGATTAAGAATTGTTGATTTGCATAAAGCTGGAAAGGGTTATAAAAGTATCTCCAAAAGCCTTGCTGTTCATCAGTCCACGGTAAGACACACTGTCTATAAATGGAGGACGTTCAGCACTGCTGCTACTCTCCCTAGGAGCGGCCGTCCTGTAAAGATGACTGCAAGAGCACAGCGCAGACTGCTCAATGAGGTGAAGAAGAATCCTAGAGTGTCAGCTAAAGACTTACAGAAGTCTCTGGCATATGCTGACATCCCTGTTAGCGAATCTACGATACGTAAAACACTAAACAAGAATGGATTTCATGGGAGGAGACCACAGAGGAAGCCGCTGCTGTCCAAAAAACATTGCTGCACGTTTACAGTTTAAAGCAAAATCACAGAAATATAGTGGCAAATATGGGGGAGCTGCTCAAACCCCAAACACTGTAGCGTGTTTCTCATTGGGGGAGCAGTCCCACCGCATGTGGACCGCAGCAAACAACCATCCCCAGCAACAAAATGCGTACAATGGTGGATGCCGGCGCGGTCCACATGCACCACAAAGACATCCTACACAAAATGGTGAATGATGGGCTCCGATGTGTTCCTAACAGGAATATATTGGCAAAAGTCTCAGCTTTTAATATCTGCTTGTATGACCAGCTAGTATAGTCAGTGGCATATCCGTTTGGTGCACTTTCTTCAGTGATTTATATAATTATATTTTCATCCGCACAATGCTCCGTTTTGTGTAGGATGCCCTTGTGGTGCATGTGGACCGCGCCTGCATCCTCCATTGTACGCATATTTTGCTGTGGATGGTCGTTTGCTGCGCGTCCACATGCGGTGGGACTGCTCCCCCAATAAGAAACACGCTACAGTGTTTGAGGTTTGAGCAGTTCCCCCATACTTGCCACTATATGTCTGTGATTCTGTTTTATATGTATTGAAGGTGCCTTTACCTGGCATTGAACATTCTTTTGCACCTGGTGGCCTCCATCACACGGTCTGATATGGGTGAGGCTTACAGTCTGGCTTTATTCACATGGCATTAGTTGTCCTGCTAGGCGGTTGTGTGGAAGCTTGGCTGTGAGCTGGACTTCATCACCTTCAGACCTTGTTCACACCATAGTTAGCGTAGTGGTAGGACCCTTGCCATGCTGAGTGACCGTGACGTGGTGCATTATGGGCTCCGATGTGTTCCTATATATATATTGGCAAAAGTCTCAGCTTTTAATATCTGCTTGTATGACCAGCTAGTATAGTCAGTGGCATATCCGTTTGGTGATTTTTTTCTGTGATTTATACGTTCACAGTTTGCACAAGAACCTGGATGTTCCACAGCAGTACTGGCAAAATAGTCTGTGGACAGATGAAAGCAAAGTGGAGTTGTTTGGAAGAAACACACAACACTATGTGTGGAGAAAAAGAGGCACAGCACACCACCTCAAAACCTCATCCCAACTGTGAGGTATGGTGGTGGGGGCATCATGGTTTGGGGCTGCTTTGCTGCGTCAGGGCCTGGACGGATTGCTATTATCGAAAGAAAGATGAATTCCCAAGTTTATCAAGACATTTTGCAGGAGAACTTAAGGCCATCTGTCCACCAGCTGAAGCTCACCAGAAGATGTGTGCTGCAGCAGGACAACGACCCAAAGCATAGAAGTAAATCAACAACAGAATGGCTTAAACAGAAGAAAATCCGCCTTCTGGAGCGGCCCAGTCAGAGTCCTGACCTCCACCCGATGGAGATGCTGTGGCAGGACCTCAAGAAAGCGATTCACACCAGACATCCCAAGAATATTGCTGAACTGAGACCGTTCTGTAAAGAGGAATGGTGAAGAATTACTCCTGACCGTTGTGCGCGTCTGATCTGCAACTACAGGGAACGTTTGGTGGAAGTTATTGCTGCCAAAGGAGGTTCAACCAGTTATTACATCCAAGGGTTCACATACTTTCTCCACCTGCACTGTGAATGGTTACATGGTGTGTTCAATAAAAACATGGTAACATTTAACTCTTTGTGTGTTATTAGTTTAACCTCTTAAGGACACATGATGTATCGGTACGTCATGTATGGTTCCGATCACCACTGCGCGGCGGGCGGTGACCGGAACCCTGGTGCCTGCTCAAATCATTGAGCCGGCACTAGGCTAAATGCGCCGGGGGTCCTATGACCCCCCCCATGTCGGCGATCGCAGAAAACCGCATGTCAATCCAGACCTGCGGTTTTCTGCGTTTCCGGGTCTCTGAAGACCCGTAACAGGATGGTGATGGTGGTGTGATTTCACCCCACCAATCACCATCCTGCGATCCTGAGAGGTGATGGTGACATCACCTCTCAGGATCGCCTCTGATTGGTCTGTGGGCGGGCCGGAGGCAGATTCAAATGATGCAAGCGCTCCTCTCCTCCTCCTTTTGTGTTCCGGAGCCGGAGGAGAGAGGAGCTGCCTGCACGTCATCCATCGCTGCCAGCATCACCCCATCTGTGCCCCCCAGGACCCGATCTGTGCCCCAGCACCCCCCATCTGAACCGCAGGTACAAAGGGAAAGCATACGGAAAGTTTGGGTTAGGCAGGGAAAATAAAGGGAAAGTTAGTTGGATTAGTTTTGATTGCATCACCCTAAGTTAGGGTGTCTGGGGTCCACAGCACAGCTGTGCGAGCCTAGACCCCACAGGGGTGCTGCCGCTTGCCCCTCCCCTCTCCCCTTTTTATTTTTTTGCCCCCTTTTTTTTTCCTGTTAGTTTTAGGGTGATGCACTCAAAACTAACCCCGTGCCCCCCACACTACGCACACCAAATAAAGATTTACATGCACGCACATACACACACAGACACACACTCCCCTATGGCCCACCGGACGTTCTCAGCCGAGGAGGCATACGCCCAGCTTGCCTCCGACTCCGAGAGTCCCAGTGAGGACGAGGATGACCCCACATTCCTGTTGTCATCCGTGTCCTCCTCATCATCTAGCGATGATGATGAGCCCCCAAGGCGGCGGAGACGCCGCCAGGCGGAGCATTGGGGCCGCCATGTTAGGGACCCTGTGGCCCAGCCTAGTACGAACAGCTCTGGGGCTCGTACTAGTTTTCCGGCCCACTAGTTAAATCCACCGGAGCACCCTGCCGGTGAACTAGTCTGGTGTAGCCCAGAGCGGTACGAGCCCGTGATTCCTGATTTTGTAGGCCAATCAGGAGTCCAGATTTCCACTGAATATGACATTTTTTGTCATTTTTTCAGTGACCCACTGGTAAATCTGGTGGTGGAGCAGACGAACCTGTACACCCAACAGTTCGTTGCTCAACACCCGGGCTCCTTTTTGGCCAGGCCCGGTGGCTGGACGCCGGTCAGTGCAGCCGAAATGAGGACATTTTGGAGCCTCGTGCTGCATATGGAACTGGTCAAGAAACCCAGTGTCAGGCTGTACTGGAGTGGGGACGTCCTACACCAGACCCCACTTTACAGTACGGCCATGACACGCTCCTGGTTTGAGGCCACCCGGAAATGTCTGCATTATTCAGATACGGCCGGTCATCGATCACTTTGGGGCCAAATTCATGGAGGCCAATGTACCTGGAAGGGAGGTCGCGGTTGATGAGTCCGTCATTGCGTTTAAGGGAAGACTCATTTTCCGCCAGTATGTGCCCTCCAAGCGGGCGAGGTATGGCGTGAAGCTATACAAAATTTGTGAGTACCTCAGGGTACACTGACAAATTTTGTGTATACGACGGGCGAGATTCCCGGATTCAACCCCCAGAATTTCCCCCCGCTCTGGTTGTTAGCGGGAAACTTGTGTGGGACCTTATGTACCCACTGCTGGATAACGGTTACCACCTGTATACGTGGATAACTTTTATACTAGTATCCCCTTGTTGCAATCCCTTGCTGCCAGATCCACGTCCGCTTGTGGGACCGTGCGGAAAAATCAACGCGGCCTCCCTGCCCTCCAGGTACCTATTCCCAGGGGTGAGACCCGTGCACTTACCAGTGGAAACCTGTTGCTGGTCAGGTATAAGGACAAGAGGGATGTCCTTATGCTGTCCACAATTCATGGTAACAGCATCACCCCTGTCCCTGTGCGAGGTACCGCGGCAACGGTCCTCAAGCCCGATTGTATCGTCGACTACAATCGGTTGATCTCTCTGATCAAGTCCTCACGCCATATAACGCCATGCGCAAAACCCGGGCATGGTACAAAAAAGTTGCGGTCTACTTGGTGCAGGTTGCCACGTACAACTCTTTTGTGCTGTCCCGGAGCGCTGGCAACACAGGGACATTCCTCCAGTGCTATGAGGCAGTCCTCAAGGACCTGATCTTTTCGGACCGGGAAAAAGCAGGCCGGAGTACCTCGGGAACTGGAGGCGCCCGGATCGTCCCTGGCCAAGACTTTCCAGGTGTGGTCCCCCATACTGGAAAGAAAGGACACCACCACTCAATGTGACACGTGCCCCGATCATCCGGGCCTCTGCGTTATTGGTTGCTTCAGGGAATATCACACTTCCATGGAGTACTAAATTTATATCCCAATTTAGGACTGACATCGGATAAAAAAAAAAACTGGTTCTCAGACTTGAGACACCCCAAAAAACTAAAATAAATTTATTAAAAGAAGACTTATTAGGTATCGCTGCATCCGTAAGAATCTCCTCTATAACAATATCCCATGACCCAACCCCCCAGATTAACACGTTAAAAAAAAAAAAAAAAAACTGTGCCAAAACCGCTATTTTTGGCACTATTCCATTTCAATCCGTTTTTTCCGGTAACAAAACAAGGGTTAACAACCAAACAAAAGTTAATATTTATTACCCTGATACTGCAGTTTACAGAAACGCCACATTTGTGGTCGTAAACTGCTGTATCAGTAGAAGGGAGGCCACAAAAGGAAAGGACCGACACGGTTTCTGGAAGGCCGATTTTGATGGCCTTTTTTATTGACACCATGTCCCTTTTGAAGCCCCCCTGATGCCCCCTAGAGTAAAAACTCCCTAAAAGTGACCCCATCTAAGAAACTACACCCCTCAAGGTATTCAAAACTGATTATACAAACTTTATTAACCCTTTAGGTGTTTCTCAACAGTTAATGGCAAATGGAGATGAAATTTCAGAATTGCAATTTTTGGTAACCTTGCCTCACAAAAATGTAATATAGAGCAACAATATGTACCCTGAAAATAGTCCCAAAACAAAATGCCACCTTATCCCGTAGTTTCCAAAATGGGGTCACTTTTAGGGAGTTTCTACTCCAGGGGTGCATCAGGGGGGTTGAAACAGGACACGGTGTAAATAAACCGGCCCATAAAAATCAGCCCTCCAAAAACCATACGGCGCACCTTTCCCTCTACGCCCTACCGTGTGCCCGTACAGCAGTTTACGGCCACATATTGGGTCAGGGCAATAAAGATACAGTCTTGTTTGGCTGTTAACCCTTGCTTTGTTAGTGGAAAAAATGGGTTAAAATGGAAAATTAGGCAAATAAATGAAATTCTCAAATTTCATCCCCATTTGCCAATAACTCTTGTGCAACACCTAAAGGGTTAACAACGTATGTAAAATCAGTTTTGAATACGTTGAGGGATGTAGTTTCTTAGATGGGGTAATTTTTGGGTGGTTTATATTATATACGCCTCGCAAAGTGACTTCAGACCTGTAGTGGTCCCCAAAAAATTGGGTTTTTGTAAATTTATGAAAAATGTCAAGATTTGCTTCTAACCTTCTAAGCCTTGTAACGTCCCCAAAAAAATTAAATATCATTCCCAAAATAATTCAAACATGAAGTAGACATATGGGGAATGTAAAGTCATCACAATTTTTGGGGGTATTACTATGTATTACAGAAGTAGAGAAACAAAAACTTTGAAATTTGCTAATTTTTGGTAAATTAGGTATTTTTTGGTGCAAAAAAAAAAAATTTTGGACTTCATTTTACCAGTGTCATGAAGTACAATATGTGACAAAAAACAATCTCAGAATGGCCTGGATAAGTCAAAGCGTTTTAAAGTTATCAGCACTTAAAGTGACACTGGTCAGATTTGCAAAAAATGGCCTGGTCCTTAAAGAGGACCTTTCACCATAAAAAAGTATCTAAACTGACTATACAGAAGTGTAGAGCAGTGCCCAGGGATCCCCCTGCACTTACTGTTATCCCCGGGCGCCGCTCCGTTCTCCGGTTATAGCCTCCGGTATGTTCCTAGTCAGGCTCCACCCAGGGGAACCTGCCGGAGTATCTTTCTCCGATGCTGTAGCGCTGGCCAATCACAGCGCTCAGCTCATAGCCTGGCTAAGTATCTAAACTGACTATACAGAAGTGTAGAGCGGTGCCCAGGGATCCCCCTGCACTTACTGTTATCCCCGGGCGCCGCTCCGTTCTCCGGTTATAGCCTCCGGTATGTTCCTAGTCAGGCTCCACCCAGGGGAACCTGCCGGAGTATCTTTCTCCTATGCTGTAGCGCTGGCCAATCACAGCGCTCAGCTCATAGCCTGGCTAAGTATCTAAACTGACTATACAGAAGTGTAGAGCGGCGCCCAGGGATCCCCCTGCACTTACTGTTATCCCCGGGCGCCGCTCCGTTCTCCGGTTATAGCCTCCGGTATGTTCCTAGTCAGGCTCCACCCAGGGGAACCTGCCGGAGTATCTTTCTCCGATGCTGTAGCGCTGGCCAATCACAGCGCTCAGCTCATAGCCTGGCTAAGTATCTAAACTGACTATACAGAAGTGTAGAGCGGTGCCCAGGGATCCCCCTGCACTTACTGTTATCCCCGGGCGCCGCTCCGTTCTCCGGTTATAGCCTCCGGTATGTTCCTAGTCAGGCTCCACCCAGGGGAACCTGCCGGAGTATCTTTCTCCTATGCTGTAGCGCTGGCCAATCGGAGTGCTCAGCTCATAGCCTGGCTAAGTATCTAAACTGACGATAGAAGAGCAACGTTGATGGAATAACCACTCGTTACAACCGAGGTCTGCAGCAAAGCATTTGTGAAGCCACAACACGCACAACCTTGAGGCGGATGGGCTACAACAGCAGAAGACCCCACCGGGTACCACTCATCTCCACTACAAATAGGAAAAAGAGGCTACAATTTGCACAACCTCACCAAAATTGGACTGTTGAAGACTGGAAAAATGTTGCCTGGTCTGATGAGTCTCGATTTCTGTTGAGACATTCAAATGGTAGAGTCCAAATTTGGCGTAAACAGAATGAGAACATGTATCCATCATGCCTTGTTACCACTGTGCAGGCTGGTGGTGGTGGTGTAATGGTGCGGGGGATGTTTTCTGGGCACACTTTAGGCCCCTTAGTGCCAATTGGCCATCGTATAAATGCCACGGGCTACCTGAGCATTGTTTCTGACCATGTCCATCCCTTCATGACCACCATGTACCCATCCTCTGATGGCTACTTCCAGCAGGATAATGCACCATGTCACAAAGCTCCAATCATTTCACATTGGTTTCTTGAACATGACAATGAGGTCACTGTCCTAAAATGGCCCCACAGTCACCAGATCTCAACCCAATAGAGCATCTTCGGGATGTGGTGGAACGGGAGCTTCGTGCCCTGGATGTGCATCCCTCAAATCTCCATCAACTGCAAGATGCTATCCTATCAACATGGGCCAACATTTCTAAAGATGCTATCAGCACCTTGTGGAATCAATGCCACGTAGAATTAAGGCCGTTCTGAAGGCAAAAGGGGGTACAGCACCGTATTAGTATAGTGTTCCTAATAATTCTTTAGGTGAGTGTAATTCCACATGTGATAATTCATAGTTTTGATGCCTTCAGTGCGAATCTACAATTGTCATAGTCATGAAAATAAAGAAAACTCTTTGAATGAGAAGGTGTGTCCAAACTTTTGGTCTGTACTGTATATCACCGACATATTCCACAGCGCTGTACAGACACTCTCATCCCTTCATATATCGCTGACATATTCCACAGCGCTGTACAGACACTCTCATCCCTTCATATATCACTGACATATTCCACAGCGCTGTACAGACATTCTCACCCCTTCATATATCACCGACATATTCCACAGCGCTGTACAGACACTCTCATCCCTTCATATATCGCTGACATATTCCACAGCGCTGTACAGACACTCTCATCCCTTCATATATCACTGACATATTCCACAGCGCTGTACAGACACTCTCATCACTTCATATATCACTGACATATTCCACAGCGCTGTACAGGCATTCTCATTACTATATATCACTGACATATTCCACAGCGCTGTACAGACACTCTCATCCCTTCATATATCACTGACATATTCCACAGCGCTGTACAGACACTCTCATCCCTTCATATATCGCTGACATATTCCACAGCGCTGTACAGACACTCTCATCCCTTCATATATCACTGACATATTCCACAGCGCTGTACAGACACTCTCATCACTTCATATATCACTGACATATTCCACAGCGCTGTACAGGCATTCTCATTACTATATATCACTGACATATTCCACAGCGCTGTACAGGCATTCTCATTACTATATATCACTGACATATTCCACAGCGCTGTACAGACACTCTCATCCCTTCATATATCGCTGACATATTCCACAGCGCTGTACAGACACTCTCATCACTTCATATATCACTGACATATTCCACAGCGCTGTACAGACACTCTCATCACTTCATATATCACTGACATATTCCACAGCGCTGTACAGGCATTCTCATTACTATATATCACTGACATATTCCACAGCGCTGTACAGACATTCTCCTCACTTATATATCACTGACATATTCCACAGCGCTGTACAGACATTCTCCTCACTTATATATCACTGACATATTCCACAGCGCTGTACAGACATTCTCATCACTTATATATCACTGACATATTCCACAGCGCTGTACAGACACTCTCATCCCTTCATATATCGCCGACATATTCCACAGCGCTGTACAGACACTCTCATCCCTTCATATATCACTGACATATTCCACAGCGCTGTACAGACACTCTCATCCCTTCATATATCACTGACATATTCCACAGCGCTGTACAGACACTCTCATCCCTTCATATATCGCCGACATATTCCACAGCGCTGTACAGACACTCTCATCCCTTCATATATCACTGACATATTCCACAGCGCTGTACAGACATTCTCACCCCTTCATATATCACCGACATATTCCACAGCGCTGTACAGACATTCTCATCCCTTCATATATCGCTGACATATTCCACAGCGCTGTACAGACACTCTCATCCCTTCATATATCACTGACATATTCCACAGCGCTGTACAGACATTCTCACCCCTTCATATATCACCGACATATTCCACAGCACTGTACAGACACTCTCACCCCTTCATATATCACCGACATATTCCACAGCGCTGTACAGACATTCTCATCCCTTCATATATCGCTGACATATTCCACAGCGCTGTACAGACACTCTCATCCCTTCATATATCGCTGACATATTCCACAGCGCTGTACAGACACTCTCATCCCTTCATATATCACTGACATATTCCACAGCGCTGTACAGACATTCTCATCACATCGCTCAGCCCCATTGAGGCTTACAATCTGAGGTCCCTATCGGCAAGTCTTTGGAGTGTGGGAGGAAACCGGAGAAAACCCGCACAAACACATTAATTTCTGCGAGAACATACAAACTCCATGCAGATGTTCTCTATGGTCGGATTGTAACCCATTGAGCCATTGTGCTGCCCACCACCACTAACCACTGAGCCACCATACTGCCCCATATCTGTGAAAAAGAGGCAATTTTCACTTTGCACAGAGGATATTAGTTTCTGCAAAAATACCTTTGGAGTCAAAATGCTGACTCCTCCCCCTAATAAATACCTTGGCGGGGGTCACTTCTCGGGGGCCAATTATTGTTTCACCCCGGAGCCTCTACAGTCATCAGCACAGGATGCGAGAATCACCACATTGGGCCTCAGGTGCTCCGGGGCCCTGCTGTATGCCAGGGAAAAGATGAGGGCCACATGTAGGTTCTTTATAATATTAGGGCCACGTGTATGGCATTTATAAGATTAGGGCCACCTGTAGGGGGTTTATAAGATTGGGGCCCCATGTAGGGGGTTTATAAGATTAGGGCCACATTTAGGGGCCTTATAAGATTAGGGCCACATTTAGGGGCTTTATAAGATTAGGGCCACATTTAGGGGCTTTATAAGATTAGGGCCACATTTAGGGGCTTTATAAGATTAGGGCCACATTTAGGGGCTTTATAAGATTAGGGCCACATTTAGGGGGTTTATAAGATTAGGGCCACCTGCAGGGCGTTTATAAGATTAGGGCCACATTTAGGGGCGTTATAAGATTAGGGCCACCTGCAGGGTGTTTATAAGATTAGGGCCACGAGTAGGGGGTTTAGATTTACAAAAATTGACTCTGTCCTTAAAGGGGTTATCCAAGACCAATATGCCCGGGCCCCTCGCACAGATAGTACTTACCTCGCTCCCCGGCACCCACGTCGCTTCTGATGTCGGCACGGCCACCACTCGATCTCACCGTCACACGGATGAAAACATTCAGCAAGGGGTGCGAGGAAGCCTATAGCAAGGCGCAACGGGAACAATCCTCCCTAGCATTGCAGGTGACGCTAGGGAGGCTTGTTCCCATTGTGCCCTGCTATTGGCTGACTCCCTCCCAGTCACAAGATGTTTTCATCCAGGTGACAGGGAGATGTAGCGGTGGCCGTGCCGGCATCAGAAGCAACGTGGGTGCCAGAGAACGGGGTAAGTACTATCTGTGCGAGGGGTCCGGGTATGGGGGGGGGGGGACATTATAGGAGGCGTTGCACCGTACAGAGGATACAAGGAGGCGTTACACCGTATGGAGGATACAAGGAGACAGTATACTAGTTAAGAAATATTGCCGTTGCCTAATACCATGGTATATCACCCAAAACTACCTACAGATGAGCATTACGATTGTCAGGAACGAAGTTGTCTGCTCCTCAGTGAAGGAGACCACTGTTATTAAATGCAGCGATCTCCTCCACAGTATAGGGAGCAGTGATCACTAATGCCATCGCTCGTCCTCATACAGAAGCGTTCCTTCCTGACAATCTCCTGCTCGTCAGTGGAGGAGACACATTTACAAGCAGCGATCTCCTCCACAGTATAGGGAGCAGTGATCACTAATGCCATCGCTCATCCTCATACAGAAGCGTTCCTTCCTGACAATCTCCTGCTCGTCAGTGGAGGAGACACATTTACATGCAGCGATCTCCTCCACAGTACAGGGAGCAGTGATCACTAATGCCATCGCTCATCCTCATACAGAAGCGTTCCTTCCTGACAATCTCCTGCTCGTCAGTGGAGGAGACACATTTACATGCTTCAATCTCCTCCACAGTATAGGAAGCAGTGATCACTAATGCCATCGCTCGTCCTCATACAGAAGCGTTCCCTCCTGACAATCACCTCCTCCTCAGTGGACAACTACACCCTAATAAAGATACAGAGTTTAATGACGTGCGGGGGGCATGAGGACAACACTTCAGTACAGGGAAGTCCTCTCAACCACTGCCATCAGTTATCAGCCACCCTAGTGTAGGACTCCAGTCACACAGGAGAACACCACTCATGATGGACCATGGGCATTATACTCACCTACCATCATTCCCAGATGTCTTTAAAACTCAGAATCAAAGAATCCGAATTTCAGGTTTCCTAAACTTTTACAAAAACAACTGTTAGGTTCATACCCAGAAAAAGCTGCAGAGAGTTTGTGGCCATGTCCTAGTTTCCTCTCGTCGTCATTCTGTCCCCAGGCCTCTCTCACTGATCTTAGCAAATTAATGAGCTGACTAATTAACAGCAGCACTTAGAAGCTGTGGAGATCCCGTCCTTCTACCTGAAGGCACCGGACTCTGGGGAATCCTTCAACATGAAGAGAAGGAATGGAGACCAGGGAGCTCTCCTCTACGAAGCTGATGAGACAGAGGGTGCAGATAATCGGGGACAAGGCAGATCACCGGAAGCGCGCACTCTACAATCTGTCGCTACAAAGGCCACCATTCTCCAGTTGGCTTCACTTAGTTCTAAGAAACTTCAATTATAGCCAATATAGGGGCAGATGGGGTCTATGGCACTGCTTTCACTTGGTTCAATCTTCTGCATGGGGTGACAATGGTTGGACCCATCTCCTGGCAATAAGCAGATACTGTACGTCCTAAAAAAATCCCTAACATCTACTGGATGACAGACTGATAACGATGGACAGGTCTTCATTTATGGCAGTCATCGTTAATCGACTTCTCGGTCAATATCCCAACAGATGCCACCAAGAAGAGGACAAGAACTTGATCGATTCCAGTGGTCTACAAGTAGTCAAATCCCCTCTTATAGTCAGCAGGGTCCTCGCTCTACTGTAGAGTGTAAGCTCTTATGGTCAGTGGGTGTCACGGCCTCGGTGTTGTGCGCGTGACGCGTTTGCCGTGACACTTTAGCGGTGCATACAACGTGTTGTTGTATGCATGCGTGTGTGTTTAGATATGTTGAACATGCCGAACCGTCCTCCCTGCCACCACCTCCTGTCATGGTGGATGGTAATCTTGAGTTTCAGATTGTCAGGATAGTGAACTCACGTATTCTTCATGGATCTCTTCAGTACCTTGTGCACTGGAAGGGTTACGGTCCAAGGAAAGAATGTGGGTTCCTGCGACCGATATGAATGCCAGTCGCCTTGTGAGGGCCTTTCACAGGGCGCATCCTGATAAAGTCGGTCCTGGGTTTACGGACGCCAACTGCAGAAGGGGGGGTACTGTCACAGTCCCTCCTGTGAGAGAGGTGAGAAGATTGGATAGACTTGCTGCACGTGAGGCTATCTGACAGGTCTCTCTGTTTTCCTCTATGTATGTTGTAGTTTGGCAGGATCTCACCTCTCCTCAGGTGCTGCTTGTTAGCAGTGATGAGGCTCTATTTAGATCTGCCTCACACTGCTGACCATGCGGTTGATAGTGTCACAGGTTAAGGGGAATGGAAAACACCAAATACACACCACAACAAATGGACAACAATCTAGGCCTCAAAAGCTAAGGAAGAAGGATGGTGTCCTCCTAGTAATCCCTAGGCCTTTCCCTAACTCCTGCCAGTATGAGCAGATCCTGATGGTGGAAATACTCATACGCCGGATACCTAAAGCCCTGCTAAAACTGACGAGCCCTAGGATAGGTAGCAGGGGATGAGACAGCTGGTTCCTTCCAGAATGAAGGAACCTGCGTCTCTCTGAGGCCTAGAAACAACACACAGCAGATAAGAAGCAGCGAAGGCAACAAGTACTTAGCTTAGAGATGTATGGAGAAGCAGGAGATCCAAGACAAACCAGCACTAGCAAAAACTATCAACCGCATGGTCAGCAGTGTGAGGCGGACCTAAATAGAGCCGCATCACTGATAACGAGCAGCACCTGAGGAGAGGCGAGATCCTGCCAAACTACAGCATACATAGAGGAAAACAGAGAGACCTGTCAGATAGCCTCACGTGCAGCAAGTCTATCCGATCTTCTTACCTCTCTCACAGGAGGGACCGTGACAGTGAGCTCCTCTCTCTCCTGTAGAGTGCAAGCTCTTATGGTCAGTGGGGTCCTCTCTCTCCTGTAGAGTGTAAGCTCTTATGGTCAGTGGGGTCCTCTCTCTCCTGTAGAGTGTAAGCTCTTATGGTCAGTGGGGTCCTCTCTCTCCTGTAGAGTGTAAGCTCTTATGGTCAGTGGGGTCCTCTCTCTCCTGTAGAGTGTAAGGTCAGACCTTGATGTTGCAGGAGAAGACCTGGCTTGCAGTCCCTGTTCTGGTGTTGGATGGGGTTGAGGTTGGGTCTGTGGACAGTTAAAGGGGTTGTCTCACTTCAGCAAATGGCATTTATCATGTAGAGAAAGTTAGTACAAGGCACTTACTAATGTATTGGGATTCTCCATATTGCCTCAATTGCTGGAGGGTTAGTGTTGGTTAATTTTTATCATCACATTATACAGGGCTTGTTTACATAGTTAGGACCACCTTGTGATCCTGCAGCAGTGGACATGCCTGCACACTACAGGAAGCCAGCTTCTCTGGCGACCAGGACAGCGGGAGTGCACATAGACACGCATGCACAGCAGCTCCCATCCCAGCCACCTTGTATCTGCGGCGGTTGCCATAACCCCTGAGCAGTGTATAAGGTGATGGAAAATGAATGAAGCAAAGGAGGCAACATGGAGAATCACTGCGCATTAGGACGTGGCTTGTATCAACTGTATCCACGTGATAAATGCCATCTGCTAAAGTGAGAAGCCTCCAAGTTCTTCCCGACGCCCCCAACCATGGCGCAGTCATGAAGAACAAGAAAGAGTCTTCCCCAAACTGTTCTCACAAAGTTGTCACGGAACAATTGTCCACAAAGTCTTGTGTGCTGAAGCATTGAGATTTCCATTCAGTAAAGGGTCTACAAGGCTCAGGGGCTGTGCAAATCTGTGACTGGAAACCCTTCAGCCTAGAAAGATGGATGGGAGTCCAGCACTTCCCAATCCCTGGAGGTACAGCTTCAGCATGTTGGGGGCTGGAAGGTGGAGGTGAGGGATCCTCGGTTTTCTCCGCTGCAGACCTTTTTGCAAGAATCTAGTTTAAATGAAACCTGGAACATTACTTGAAGGTGTCACTTCAACAAATTCTCAATTTGCTTCTTTAACGTTGGTCTAGTGGAAGGGGAGAGATTTGTACCATATAAAAGGCACTACGTGGAAACTTCGACATGGGGCACTTCTGAGTTAGAGGGTATGGATGGTAAGAAAAAGGTCTACCTGGCCACGATTTACCCTCTTCTGATCTCTATAGGTGTTAGATCTGATCACGATGGCACCAACTCATGTACAAACAGCCAGAATAAGGTCCTTGGACTATTGAGAAGTAAGGGTCCTCGTCCAGAGTTACCTCTTTGCTCTGCAGCTCCATCTTAGATTGGATGCTGAAGGATTCTCCTCCACATAGTATGGAGTAGTGGGAGGCGCAGGTGTGGCCCCTGGAGTAGAGTCAATGGGAAGACATATTGGAAAGGATCCTCCAGCTATTGCTTAGTGAGGCCCATTGGCGCACTCATTTATACTTCAGCCCTAAAACTCTTATCCGACAAGCTGTAGAGATGGGAGATATGAGGGGGTACTCTGTCTCTGTTGGACCCCCTTGTATGTGGGCTGGGATATGTTGAGGTCCTGACAATCACTAAGCCCACTAAACTCATGGTGGGCAGAATGTTACATAAGGCACAGAAATGGATTGCTCTGCAATGGAGGATGAGAGAAGTCAAGAAGAAGGCAGAATTTATATTATTGTTATCCTTGAAAGACGGGTTTATAGGCAGAGCAACAACCCCCCAAGAATTAACCCTTCTTCACCAAACTTTACAGCTAGAACCGTGCAGTAAGGTGATGTTCTCCTGGAATTTACCACACTGGTCCATAAGACTGTCAGATAAAGAGAGGAGACTGTTCACTGCGCAGAAGACATCTCGACTGCTCCAGAGTCCAGTGGAGGAGTGCTTTACATTGCTCCATCCCATGCCTGGCATTGAGCTTGCTGGCAGAAGGCTGGCATGCAGCTCCTGGCACAGCACAGATTTTGTGCTGATGTTAATGGCAGACTAGGTCTGGACTCTGCAGTTCAGAAATCAGCAGAGCATTGATGACTTTATTGCACTTGCGCCTCAGCACTCGACCACCGCGCTGAGCAACGTTACTGTCACACCTGTAACAGGTGTTAGAAGGTCTGAAAGACTGGCTGCACATGAGTGATCAGACAGCCTCTTTTGGTTTCACTTTGTGTGTTGCTGGTAGGTCCACACCTCCTGTTCAGGTGTGGATCATGTGACCTTTACCTCGCCCTATTTAGTCTGACTTTACCCATCACTCCTTGCTCTGGATAGCATCATTTGGTTTTGGAAGAGCTGGAGTGTGGTTCTTTTTGAAGTCGTGTTCATCCATCATCCTCAGAAGTTAAGTGTTCCGCTTGTTGTGTTTTGTATACCCCCCACCCCTTGTTGTTTACTAGGCCTCAGCGAGATGCTGGTTCCTTCACCAGGGAAGAAACAGGTTGTCTCTGCTCTATCAATAACTTTAGGGCATCCGAGGGTCACCAGGGTTTTCTAGGTTCCCGAGTATGAGTATCTGATCAAGAGGGGCCCATACGGATAGGAGAAGGGTTTTATAGGTGGTGACACTTTTCCTTCTCTAGTGGTGAGGCTTAGTGTATTTCCTCTTCCTTCTTGTTGTCTTTTGGTGTTCTTCCCTACTACATCCGTGACAGTTACATGGTCTGTACTTTGTGCCCAAGTTACTGTGGATCTTCCACTTTACAACAATACCACTCATAGGTGATGGTGGATCAGAGGAAGAAAGAAGTGTCAAGAAGTGACTTGTTGTAGCGGTGGCATCATGAATCAGGACATTAGAATTACGGGAACTCATGGCAACAAGCAATGTCTGTAAAGGCAAATGCATCACCAGCACTTGATGCTATGCACCAGTTATAATGGCAGACTGCACGGCTAGAGGCTGGATGTTATACACCTGTGGTAATGGCAGACTGCACTACTAGAGGCTGGGTGTTATACACCTGTGGTAATGGCAGACTGCACGGCTAGAGGCTGGATGTTATACACCTGTGGTAATGGCAGACTGCACGGCTAGAGGCTGGATGTTATACACCTGTGGTAATGGCAGACTGCACGGCTAGAGGCTGGATGTTATACACCTGTGGTAATGGCAGACTGCACGGCTAGAGGCTGGATGTTATACACCTGTGGTAATGGCAGACTGCACGGCTAGAGGCTGGATGTTATACACCTGTGGTAATGGCAGACTGCACGGCTAGAGGCTGGATGTTATACACCTGTGGTAATGGCAGACTGCACGGCTAGAGGCTGGATGTTATACACCTGTGGTAATGGCAGACTGCACGGCTAGAGGCTGGATGTTATACACCTGTGGTAATGGCAGACTGCACGGCTAGAGGCTGGATGTTATACACCTGTGGTAATGGCAGACTGCACGGCTAGAGGCTGGATGTTATACACCTGTGGTAATGGCAGACTGCACGGCTAGAGGCTGGATGTTATACACCTGTGGTAATGGCAGACTGCACGGCTAGAGGCTGGATGTTATACACCTGTGGTAATGGCAGACTGCACGGCTAGAGGCTGGATGTTATACACCTGTGGTAATGGCAGACTGCACTACTAGAGGCTGGGTGTTATACACCTGTGGTAATGGCAGACTGCACGGCTAGAGGCTGGATGTTATACACCTGTGGTAATGGCAGACTGCACGGCTAGAGGCTGGATGTTATACACCTGTGGTAATGGCAGACTGCACGGCTAGAGGCTGGATGTTATACACCTGTGGTAATGGCAGACTGCACTACTAGAGGCTGGATGTTATACACCTGTGGTAATGGCAGACTGAACGGCTAGAGGCTGGATGTTATACACCTGTGGTAATGGCAGACTGAACGGCTAGAGGCTGGATGTTATACACCTGTGGTAATGGCAGACTGAACGGCTAGAGGCTGGATGTTATACGCTGTGGTAATGGCAGACTGAACTGCTAGAGGCTGGATGTTATACACCTGTGGTAATGGCAGACTGAACGGCTAGAGGCTGGATGTTATACACCTGTGGTAATGGCAGACTGAACGGCTAGAGGCTGGATGTTATACACCTGTGGTAATGGCAGACTGAACGGCTAGAGGCTGGATGTTATACACCTGTGGTAATGGCAGACTGAACGGCTAGAGGCTGGATGTTATACCCTTCTTTCCTGTCCTCACTATATATACATAGGACACATGTACAGCAGAGTATTACGCACTGCTCACTATATATATATATATGTATACACACACACATATACACATACACAGTACAGACCAAAAGTTTGGACGCACCTTCTCATTCAAAGAGTTTTCTTTATTTTCATGACTATGACAATTGTAGATTCACACTGAAGGCATCAAAACTATGAATTATCACATGTGGAATTATATACATAACAAAAAAGTGAGAAACAACTGAAAATATGTCATATTCTAGGTTCTTCACAGTAGCCACCTTTTGCTTTGATTACTGCTTTGCACACTCTTGGCATTCTCTTGATGAGCTTCAAGAGGTAGCCACATGAAATGGTCTTCCAACAGTCTTGAAGGAGTTCCCAGAGATGCTTAGCACTTGTTGGCCCTTTTGCCTTCACTCTGCAGTCCAGCTCACCCCAAACCATCTCGATTGGGTTCAGGTCCGGTGACTGTGGAGGCCAGGTCATCTGGCGCAGCACCCCATCACTCTCCTTCATGGTCAAATAGCCCTTACACAGCCTGGAGGTGTGTTTGGGGTCATTGCCCTGTTGAAAAATAAATGATGGTCCAACTAAACGCAAACCGGATGGAATAGCATGCCGCTGCAAGATGCTGTGGTGGCCATGCTGGTTCAGTATGCCTTCAATTTTGAATAAATCCCCAACAGTGTCACCAGCAAAGCCCCCCCACACCATCACACCTCCTCCTCCATGCTTCACGGTGGGAACCAGGCATGTAGAGTCCATCCGTTCACCTTTTCTGCGTCGCACAAAGACACGGTGGTTGGAACCAAAGATCTCAAATTTGGACTCATCAGACCAAAGCACAGATTTCCACCGGTCTAATGTCCATTCCTTGTGTCCTTTAGCCCAAACAAGTCTCTTCTGCTTGTTGCCTGTCCTTAGCAGTGGTCTCCTAGCAGATCTTCTACCATGAAGGCCTGATTCACACAGTCTCCTCCTAACAGTTGTTCTAGAGATGTGTCTGCTGCTAGAACTCTGGGTGGCATTGACCTGGTCTCTAATCTGAGCTGCTGTTACCCTGCGATTTCTGAGGCTGGTGACTCGGAGGAACTTCTCCTCCGCAGCAGAGGTGACTCTTGGTCTTCCTTTCCTGGGGCGGTCCGCATATGAGCCAGTTTCTTTGTAGTGCTTGATGGTTTTTGTGACTGCACTTGCGGACACTTTCAAAGTTTTCCCAATTTTTCGGACTGACTGACCTTCATTTCTTAAAGTAATGATGGCCACTCGTTTTTCTTTACTTAGCTGCTTTTTTCTTGCCATAATACAAATTCTAACAGTCTATTCAGTAGGACTATCAGCTGTGTATCCACCTGACTTCTCCACAACGCAACTGATGGTCCCAACCCCATTTATAAGGCAAGAAATCCCCCGTATTACACCTGACAGGGCACACCTGTGAAGTGAAAACCATTTCAGGTGACAACCTCTTGGAGCTCATCAAGAGAATGCCAAGAGTGTGCAAAGCAGTAATCAAAGCAAAAGGTGGCTACTGTGAAGAACCCAGAATATGACAGATTCTCAGTTGTTTCACACTTGTTTGTTATGTATATAATTCCACATGTGATAATTCATAGTTTTGATGCCTTCAGTGCGAATCTACAATTGTCATAGTCATGAAAATAAAGAAAACTCTTTGAATGAGAAGCTGTGTCCAAACTTTTGGCCTGTACTAATATATATAGGACACATGTACAGCAGTTTTCCTACAGTTAAGTTTAAATATACTAAAGCGATTTGTATAAACGTAACTAATAAAGTCGAACGTAAAGGCTATGTACACCTTTGGTGCCAATGTTTTTATTACTGCATAGTACTCATTTTGAGCTAAAGCATTATTTTTCAAATCAGTCTTTAATAAAGAATGAGGAGCCCTGAACAGCTCTGAGTTTATCTACTAGCAGGATCTGTATGTTCTCTCTGCTCCGTCAGGCAGGGAGCTGACGGACTCCTTATCTCTGCTCCGTCAGGCAGGGAGCTGACGGACTCCTTATCTCTGCTCCGTCAGGCAGGGAGCTGACGGACTCCTTATCTCTGCTCCGTCAGGCAGGGAGCTGACGGACTCCTTATCTCTGCTCTCTTACCTTCTAAACACTCATTAAAGCTCAATCCTCAGTTAATGATAAGAATGGGACTTAAGGGGAACCTGTCACCTCCCAAAACCATCCCAAGCCGCCAGCAGTGTGTTTCTGATGATGCCTTTCTTTCTGAAGGCAGATGCAGCAAAAGTGCTGAAAACGTTCTTGTATCCCCTGCCCGGTGCGCTTCTCCACACATGCTTGAAGTCACGGGGGCAGTGGCCTCCTTGCTTCATGTCACAGTAACCATGGCCCCTTGCCTGCCCCTTTGCTGTGACTGACAGCCGGCAGTTCGGGCATAAGCGCTGTCAGTCACAGCGAAGGGGGCGTGGTTACCGTGACATGAAGCAAGGAGGCCGCTGCCCCCGTGACTTCAAGCATGTGTGGAGAAGCGCGCCGGGCAGGGGATACAAGAACGTTTTCAGCACTTTTGCTGCATCATCAGAAACACGCTGCTGGCGGCTTGGGATGCGACAGGTTCCCTTTACATAAGTAATTTAAAGATAAGAGTTATTAGATGATTGGCACAAAGTAAAAGTACCAGTCACACAGCTAGAAAAACAGTTAACCCTTTGTGACAGAACTGATCAATATTTTTAATCAAGACCAATTGAAAAAATGTTATTTAATCCAAAATGAGTAAAATGCAACCATAAAAAAATAAAATTGTCCTCGAAAATGCACATAGCCTTTAAGGCTACTCTCACACTGGCGTTTTGGTTTCCGTTTGTGAGATCCGTTCAGGGCTCTCAGAAGCGGATCCAAAACGGATCAGTTTTGCCCTTAATGCATTCTGAATGAATAGGGATCCGCTCAGAAAGCATCAGTTTGGCTCCGTTCCACTTTGGAGGCAGCTTGCAGAGTTTTGGTGTCCGTCTGACGAAACTGAGCCAAACGGATCCGTCCCGACACACAATGTAAGTCAATTGGGAAGGATCCGTTTTCTCTGATACAATCTGGCACAGTAGAAAACGGATCCATCCCCCATTGATTTTCAATGGAGTTCATGACGGATCCGTTTCTGGCCATGTTAAAGATAATACAAACAGATCCGTTCTGAACGGATGCCGACGGTTGTATTATCTGAACATGACTGATCCGCACCAAACACGAGTGTGAAAGTAGCCTAAGCCTGACAAAGAAGTAACATTTTGCTTTTAGGCCCGATCTTCCAGGTGTACAGCCCAAATGGACAGAAAGCTGGCTTGTATTCACCAAGTTCTCATCTCCACTGCTGCCATTAATGATCAACGTCCCATCAAGAACGTACATGATGGCAGTCAGCCCATCAACATCTAGTCCTCTCTACAATAAAAATTATGGCACCCTATTCTTTAGCGTCTGGTCCTCTCTATAATGACATGATGGTGGTCTATTCTTCAGTGTCTGGTCCTCTCTATATTGACATGATGGTGGTCTATTCTTCAGCGTGTGGTCCTCTCTATAATGACATGATGGTGGTCTATTCTTCAGCGTGTGGTCCTCTCTATAATGACATGATAGTGGTCTATTCTTCAGCGTGTGGTCCTCTCTATAATGACATGATGGTGGTCTATTCTTCAGCGTCTGGTCCTTTCTATAATGACATGATAGTGGTCTATTCTTCAGCGTGTGGTCCTCTCTATAATGACATGATAGTGGTCTATTCTTCAGCGTGTGGTCCTCTCTATAATGACATGATGGTGGTCTATTCTTCAGCGTCTGGTCCTTTCTATAATGACATGATAGTGGTCTATTCTTCAGCGTTTGGTCCTTTCTATAATGACATGATGGTGGTCTATTCTTCAGCGTGTGGTCCTCTCTATAATGACATGATGGTGGTCTATTCTTCAGCGTGTGGTCCTTTCTATAATGACATGATAGTGGTCTATTCTTCAGCGTGTGGTCCTCTCTATAATGACATGATGGTGGTCTATTCTTCAGCGTGTGGTCCTTTCTATAATGACATGATAGTGGTCTATTCTTCAGCGTGTGGTCCTTTCTATAATGACATGATAGTGGTCTATTCTTCAGCGTGTGGTCCTTTCAATAATGACATGATGGTGGTCTATTCTTCAGCGTGTGGTCCTTTCTATAATGACATGATAGTGGTCTATTCTTCAGCGTGTGGTCCTCTCTATAATGACATGATGGTGGTCTATTCTTCAGCGTGTGGTCCTTTCTATAATGACATGATAGTGGTCTATTCTTCAGCGTGTGGTCCTTTCTATAATGACATGATAGTGGTCTATTCTTCAGCGTGTGGTCCTTTCTATAATGACATGATAGTGGTCTATTCTTCAGCGTGTGGTCCTCTCTATAATGACATGATGGTGGTCTATTCTTCAGCGTGTGGTCCTTTCTATAATGACATGATAGTGGTCTATTCTTCAGCGTGTGGTCCTCTCTATAATGACATGATGGTGGTCTATTCTTCAGCGTGTGGTCCTTTCCATAATGACATGATAGTGGTCTATTCTTCAGTGTCTGGTCCTCTCTATATTGACATGATATTCTTCAGCGTGTGGTCCTCTCTATAATGACATGATGGTGGTCTATTCTTCAGCGTTTGGTCCTCTCTATAATGACATGATGGTGGTCTATTCTTCAGTGTCTGGTCCTCTCTATAATGACATGATGGTGGATTATTCTTCTACGTCCAGTCCTCGCTCTCACCTTATTCTAGAGATCAGTCCGGATCGCAGCATTTAGACCTCCAACGTTCAAGTCTCTATGACATCAAAAGTTTCTTGAAAGGTTTGCGATGCTTTAAAGTGGATATCCGGCAAAGAAAAACATTTTTTCAAGCCTTTTCTACTATGTCATTTTTACACTTTTATATCTTTTAAGCGACCTTCAGATACTAAGAGTGGGCAGCATCTCCACATGAGTGCACTGAATCGAGTAATTAGACACAAAAAATAAAAATAAAGATTCGTTTGTGTCATGTGACCACGGAGCTGGAGTGAAGCGCTTGCTATAACTTACCGCTCCGTGGTCACCTGCCGGCCCGCACCACACTGGGGTGGACATGGAGGGGCTGATCTGATGGCACTGGGGGGGGGGGGGGGGGGGACATGGAGGGGCCAATCTGATGGCACTGGGGGGGGGGGGGGGGGGACATGGAGGGGCTGATCTGATGGCACTGGGGGGGGACATGGAGGGGCCGATCTGATGGCACTGTGGGGGGGGGGGGAACATGGAGGGGTGATGTGATGGCACTGTGGGGGGGGGGGGACATGGAGGGGCCGATCTGATGGCACTGGGGGGGGGACATGGAGGGGTGATCTGATGGCACTGGGGGGGGCATGGAGGGGTGATCTGATGGCACTGGGGGACATGGCAATGGATGGCATGGAGGGGCTAAAGGCACTGGGGGAATGGAGCTGATGGCACTGGGGGAACTGATGCACTTGGGCTGATCGCACAAGGGGAAACACAGGGTGCTGGGTTTTACTTATTAGATTACTTGATTTATCATAAAAATAACCGGTAGAATACTCCATTACTAAAATAATTGTTTACTGCAGCCCTAGATTCCACTAATAAAAAGCACTAGTCACTAATAAAAAGCACTATGTCAGGCAATTCCCCCCCCCGTCTAAAGAGAGAGCATGATATATGTCTACAAATGCAGAGAGGAATGGATGAAGGATTACTCTGGTGGATGAGCGCTCCTCTCCCTCTCTACTACTGTGGCGGATGAGCGCTCCTCTCCCTCTCTACTACTGTGGCAGATGAGCGCTCCTCTCTCTCTCTACTACTGTGGCGGATGAGCGCTCCTCTCCCTCTCTACTACTGTGGCGGATGAGCGCTCCTCTCCCTCTCTACTACTGTGGCGGATGAGCGCTCCTCTCCCTCTCTACTACTGTGGCGGATGAGCGCTCCTCTCTCTCTCTACTACTGTGGCGGATGAGCGCTCCTCTCCCTCTCTACTACTGTGGCGGATGAGCGCTCCTCCCCCTCTCTACTACTGTGGTAGATGAGCGCTCCTCTCCCTCTCTACTACTGTGGTAGATGAGCGCTCCTCTCCCTCTCTACTACTGTGGTAGATGAGCGCTCCTCTCCCTCTCTACTACTGTGGCGGATGAGCGCTCCTCTCCCTCTCTACTACTGTGGTGGATGAGCGCTCCTCTCTCTCTCTCTCTACTACTGTGGCGGATGAGCGCTCCTCTCCCTCTCTACTACTGTGGCGGATGAGCGCTCCTCTCCCTCTCTACTACTGTGGCAGATGAGCGCTCCTCTCTCTCTCTACTACTGTGGCGGATGAGCGCTCCTCTCCCTCTCTACTACTGTGGCGGATGAGCGCTCCTCCCCCTCTCTACTACTGTGGTAGATGAGCGCTCCTCTCCCTCTCTACTACTGTGGTAGATGAGCGCTCCTCTCCCTCTCTACTACTGTGGTAGATGAGCGCTCCTCTCCCTCTCTACTACTGTGGTAGATGAGCGCTCATCTCTCTACTACTGTGGTAGATGAGCGCTCCTCTCTCTCTCTCTACTACTGTGGCGGATGAGCGCTCCTCTCCCTCTCTACTACTGTGGTAGATGAGCGCTCCTCTCCCTCTCTACTACTGTGGTAGATGAGCGCTCCTCTCCCTCTCTCTACTACTGTGGTAGATGAGCGCTCCTCTCCCTCTCTACTACTGTGGTAGATGAGCGCTCCTCTCCCTCTCTACTACTGTGGTAGATGAGCGCTCATCTCTCTACTACTGTGGCAGATGAGCGCTCCTCTCTCTCTCTCTACTACTGTGGCGGATGAGCGCTCCTCTCCCTCTCTCTACTACTGTGGCGGATGAGCGCTCCTCTCCCTCTCTACTACTGTGGCGGATGAGCGCTCCTCTCCCTCTCTACTACTGTGGCGGATGAGCGCTCCTCTCCCTCTCTACTACTGTGGCGGATGAGCGCTCCTCTCCCTCTCTACTACTGTGGCGGATGAGCGCTCCTCTCCCTCTCTACTACTGTGGCGGATGAGCGCTCCTCTCCCTCTCTACTACTGTGGCGGATGAGCGCTCCTCTCCCTCTCTACTACTGTGGCGGATGAGCGCTCCTCTCCCTCTCTACTACTGTGGCGGATGAGCGCTCCTCTCCCTCTCTACTACTGTGGCGGATGAGCGCTCCTCTCCCTCTCTACTACTGTGGCGGATGAGCGCTCCTCTCCCTCTCTACTACTGTGGCGGATGAGCGCTCCTCTCCCTCTCTACTACTGTGGCGGATGAGCGCTCCTCTCCCTCTCTACTACTGTGGCGGATGAGCGCTCCTCTCCCTCTCTACTACTGTGGCGGATGAGCGCTCCTCTCCCTCTCTACTACTGTGGCGGATGAGCGCTCCTCTCCCTCTCTACTACTGTGGCGGATGAGCGCTCCTCTCCCTCTCTACTACTGTGGTAGATGAGCGCTCCTCTCTCTACTACTGTGGTAGATGAGCGCTCCTCTCTCTACTACTGTGGTAGATGAGCGCTCATCTCTCTACTACTGTGGCAGATGAGCGCTCCTCTCCCTCTCTACTACTGTGGCGGATGAGCGCTCCTCTCCCTCTCTACTACTGTGGTAGATGAGCGCTCATCTCTCTACTACTGTGGCAGATGAGCGCTCCTCTCTCTCTCTCTACTACTGTGGCGGATGAGCGCTCCTCTCCCTCTCTACTACTGTGGCGGATGAGCGCTCCTCTCCCTCTCTACTACTGTGGCGGATGAGCGCTCCTCTCCCTCTCTACTACTGTGGCGGATGAGCGCTCCTCTCCCTCTCTACTACTGTGGCGGATGAGCGCTCCTCTCCCTCTCTACTACTGTGGTAGATGAGCGCTCATCTCTCTACTTCTGTGGTAGATGAGCGCTCCTCTCTCTCTCTCTACTACTGTGGTAGATGAGCGCTCCTCTCCCTCTCTCTACTACTGTGGTAGATGAGCGCTCCTCTCCCTCTCTCTACTACTGTGGTAGATGAGCGCTCCTCTCCCTCTCTACTACTGTGGTAGATGAGCGCTCATCTCTCTACTACTGTGGTAGATGAGCGCTCATCTCTCTACTACTGTGGTAGATGAGCGCTCCTCTCTCTCTCTCTACTACTGTGGCGGATGAGCGCTCCTCTCCCTCTCTACTACTGTGGCGGATGAGCGCTCCTCTCCCTCTCTACTACTGTGGCGGATGAGCGCTCCTCTCCCTCTCTACTACTGTGGTAGATGAGCGCTCCTCTCCCTCTCTACTACTGTGGTAGATGAGCGCTCCTCCCCCTCTCTACTACTGTGGTAGATGAGCGCTCCTCTCCCTCTCTACTACTGTGGTAGATGAGCGCTCCTCTCCCTCTCTACTACTGTGGTAGATGAGCGCTCCTCTCTCTACTACTGTGGTAGATGAGCGCTCCTCTCCCTCTCTACTACTGTGGTAGATGAGCGCTCATCTCTCTACTACTGTGGTAGATGAGCGCTCCTCCCCCTCTCTACTACTGTGGTAGATGAGCGCTCCTCTCTCTCTCTACTACTGTGGTAGATGAGCGCTCCTCTCTCTCTCTACTACTGTGGTAGATGAGCGCTCCTCTCTCTCTCTACTACTGTGGTAGATGAGCGCTCCTCTCTCTCTCTACTACTGTGGTAGATGAGCGCTCCTCTCTCTACTACTGTGGTAGATGAGCGCTCCTCTCTCTCTCTACTACTGTGGTAGATGAGCGCTCCTCTCTCTCTCTACTACTGTGGTAGATGAGCGCTCCTCTCTCTACTACTGTGGTAGATGAGCGCTCCTCTCTCTACTACTGTGGCAGATGAGCGCTCCTCTCCCTCTCTACTACTGTGGCAGATGAGCGCTCCTCTCCCTCTCTACTACTGTGGTAGATGAGCGCTCCTCTCTCTACTACTGTGGTAGATGAGCGCTCCTCTCTCTACTACTGTGGTAGATGAGCGCTCCTCTCTCTACTACTGTGGTAGATGAGCGCTCCTCTCTCTACTACTGTGGTAGATGAGCGCTCCTCTCTCTACTACTGTGGTAGATGAGCGCTCCTCTCTCTACTACTGTGGTAGATGAGCGCTCCTCTCTCTACTACTGTGGTAGATGAGCGCTCCTCTCTCTACTACTGTGGTAGATGAGCGCTCCTCTCTCTACTACTGTGGTAGATGAGCGCTCCTCTCTCTACTACTGTGGTAGATGAGCGCTCCTCTCTCTACTACTGTGGTAGATGAGCGCTCCTCTCTCTACTACTGTGGTAGATGAGCGCTCCTCTCTCTACTACTGTGGTAGATGAGCGCTCCTCTCTCTACTACTGTGGTAGATGAGCGCTCCTCTCTCTACTACTGTGGTAGATGAGCGCTCCTCTCTCTACTACTGTGGTAGATGAGCGCTCCTCTCTCTACTACTGTGGTAGATGAGCGCTCCTCTCTCTACTACTGTGGTAGATGAGCGCTCCTCTCTCTACTACTGTGGTAGATGAGCGCTCCTCTCTCTACTACTGTGGTAGGTGAGCGCTCCTCTCTCTACTACTGTGGTAGGTGAGCGCTCCTCTCTCTACTACTGTAGTAGGTGAGCACTCCTCTCTCTATTACTCTGGTAGGTGAGCACTCCTCTAGCTGTCTATTATTCGGATAACTGAGCTGTATCCTGTCTCTGGCAGTCTAGCTGAATGGTCTCCTGTCTCTGGCAGTCTAGCTGAACGGTCTCCTGTCTTGCTGCTTGTACTTGGGGGGGTTATCTCACTCTCTCTATATACTTGGGGGCTTCTCTCCATACTCCATATACTCGGAGGGCTCGTCTTGTCCTATCCCTGTACTCGGGGGGGGGGGGGGGTCTGCTCTCTCCCTGTACTCGGGGGGGGGGGGGTCTGCTCTCTCCCTGTACTCGAGGGAGGGGGTCTGCTCTCTCCCTGTACTCGAGGGGGGGGGGGGGTCTGCTCTCTCCCTGTACTCGAGGGGGGGGGGGGGTCTGCTCTCTCCCTGTACTCGAGGGGGGGGGGGGGTCTGCTCGCCCTGTACTCGGGGGGGGGGCTCCTCTCGCCCTGTACTCGGGGGGGGGGCTCCTCTCGCCCTGTACTCGGGGGGGGGGCTCCTCTCGCCCTGTACTCGGGGGGGGGGCTCCTCTCGCCCTGTACTCGGGGGGGGGGCTCCTCTCGCCCTGTACTCGGGGGGGGGGCTCCTCTCGCCCTGTACTCGGGGGGGGGGCTCCTCTCGCCCTGTACTCGGGGGGGGGGCTCCTCTCGCCCTGTACTCGGGGGGGGGGCTCCTCTCACCCTGTACTCGAGGGGGGGGCTCCTCTCGCCCTGTACTCGGGGGGGGGGCTCCTCTCGCCCTGTACTCGGGGGGGGGGCTCCTCTCGCCCTGTACTCGGGGGGGGGCTCCTCTCGCCCTGTACTCGGGGGGGGGGGCTCCTCTCGCCCTGTACTCGGGGGGGGGGCTCCTCTCGCCCTGTACTCGGGGGGGGGGCTCCTCTCGCCCTGTACTCGGGGGGGGGGGCTCCTCTCGCCCTGTACTCGGGGGGGGGGCTCCTCTCGCCCTGTACTCGGGGGGGGGGGCTCCTCTCGCCCTGTACTCAAGGGGGGGGCTCCTCTCGCCCTGTACTCGGGGGGGGGGGCTCCTCTCGCCCTGTACTCGAGGGGGGGGCTCCTCTCGCCCTGTACTCGAGGGGGGGGCTCCTCTCGCCCTGTACTCGGAGGGGGGCTCCTCTCGCCCTGTACTCGGGGGGGGGGGCTCCTCCGCCCTGTACTCGGAGGGGGGCTCCTCTCGCCCTGTACTCGGGGGGGGGGGGCTCCTCTCGCCCTGTACTCGGGGGGGGGGGCTCCTCTCGCCCTGTACTCGGGGGGGGGGGCTCCTCTCGCCCTGTACTCGGGGGGGGGGCTCCTCTCGCCCTGTACTCGGGGGGGGGCTCCTCTCGCCCTGTACTCGGGGGGGGCTCCTCTCGCCCTGTACTCGGGGGGGGCTCCTCTCGCCCTGTACTCGGGGGGGGCTCCTCTCGCCCTGTACTCGGGGGGGGGCTCCTCTCGCCCTGTACTCGGGGGGGGCTCCTCTCGCCCTGTACTCGGGGGGGGCTCCTCTCGCCCTGTACTCGGGGGGGCTCCTCTCGCCCTGTACTCGGGGGGGGGCTCCTCTCGCCCTGTACTCGGGGGGGGCTCCTCTCGCCCTGTACTCGGGGGGGCTCCTCTCGCCCTGTACTCGGGGGGGCTCCTCTCGCCCTGTACTCGGGGGGGCTCCTCTCGCCCCGGTCACCCTGGGATGCGTGGTGATAGGCGGTCCCCAGGCGGGAGCACATGTCTGCAGGTTGCCCCCCGTACGCCCTCCTCCCACACGCCCATCACTCACCTTCGATGGCGATGACGTGCTCCCGGATCTGGTTCTGCAGAGACAAGTCATCCACCCTCTCGATCAGGTCGTAGATGGCGTAAATATTGGGGTGCACCGACTCGAACCTCTGAATCTCCCCCCTGATGGCCACCGAGTTGGAGAGGACGTAGGGGGGCGCTCCAGCTGACTGGTTCGCTGTCACTGGTCCGGAGCCAAACTGGGGGACTGTTCCAAACTGGGGGGTACCGGGGCCCCCGGAGATGGACACCTGCGAGGTGAGGGAGGACTGGGGGCTGCCAGACAGGCCGGAAGGGGGGAAATTCATGCTGTGACCAGGGGCCCCAGAGAACAGGGGGCCAGCCAGCAGGGAAGAAGGGGTTAATGAATGAAGGGATGATGGGCAGGTAGTCCGGCGCACTGATGCAGGGGCGGGGAGGGGAGGAGGCCCCGGGGTGGGTGGTGTCCGCTCTCCGCCGCTCTCTCTGCCTGATAATAACGGAGCGCTGCCGGGAGCGCGCACTCCCACACACAGAGCGCGCGCCCGCGCCGGCTGCGTCACCGCCTGCGTCACCAGCGCCCCCCTCACACACCACTTCCGGTCACAGCGGCCCCCCCCCCTCCGCAGAGACACCGGCCGCGGGACTTCCGGTCAGCCCGAGCACTGCGGCGGCCGGGCCTGAGGTCTCCTGAGGGGCCCAGTCCGGACCCCCCAATTATACAGGGACCCCACTGCAGTGCTGAACCCCCTATTATACAGGGACCCCACTGCAGTGCTGAACCCCCAAATAACAGGCCCCACTGCAGTGCTGAACTCCCAATTATACAGGGACCCCACTGCAGTGCTGAACCCCCAAATAACAGGCCCCACTGCAGTGCTGAACCCCCAATTATACAGGGACCCCACTGCAGTGCTGAACCCCCAAATAACAGAGACCCCACTGCAGTGCTGAACCCCAAAATAACAGAGACCCCACTGCAGTGCTGAACCCCCAATTATACAGGGACCCCACTGCAGTGCTGAACCCCCAAATAACAGAGACCCCACTGCAGTGCTGAACCCCCAATTATACAAAGACCCCCCCCCACTGCAGTGCGAACCCCAAATTATACAGAGACCCCAGTGCAGCGCTGAACCCCCAATTATACAGACCCCACTGCAGTGCTGAACCCCCAAATAACAGAGACCCCACTGCAGTGCTGAACCCCCAATTATACAGAGACCCCACTGCAGTGCTGAACCCCCAATTATACAGGGACCCCCACTGCAGTGCTGAACCCCAAAATAACAGAGACCCCACTGCAGTGCTGAATCCCCAATTATACAGAGACCCCCCCCCCACTGCAGTGCGAACCCCAAATTATACAGAGACCCCAGTGCAGCGCTGAACCCCCAATTATACAGACCCCCACTGCAGTGCTGAACCCCCAAATAACAGGCCCCACTGCAGTGCTGAACCCCCAATTATACAGACCCCACTGCAGTGCTGAACCCCCAATTATACAGAGACCCCCCCCACTGCAGTGCTGAACCCCCAATTATACAGAGACCCCACTGCAGTGCTGAACCCCCAATTATACAGGGACCCCACTGCAGTGCTGAACCCCCAATTATACAGAGACCCCACTGCAGTGCTGAACCCCCTATTATACAGAGACCCCCCCACTGCAGTGCTGAACCCCCAATTATACAGGGACCCACCCACTGCAGTGCTGAACCCCCAATTATACAGAGACCCCCCACTGCAGTGCTGAACCCCCAATTATACAGAGACCCCACTGCAGTGCTGAACCCCAAAATAACAGAGACCCCACTGCAGTGCTGAACCCCCAATTATACAAAGACCCCCCCCACTGCAGTGCGAACCCCAAATTATACAGAGACCCCAGTGCAGCGCTGAACCCCCAATTATACAGACCCCACTGCAGTGCTGAACCCCCAATTATACAGAGACCCCACTGCAGTGCTGAACCCCAAAATAACAGAGACCCCCCACTGCAGTGCTGAACCCCCAAATAACAGACCCCACTGCAGTGCTGAACCCCCAAATAACAGAGACCCCCCACTGCAGTACCCCCAAATAACAGAGACCACACTGCAGTGCTGAACCCCCAATTATACAGACACTACTGCAGTGCTGAACCCCCAAATAACAGAGAGCCCACTGCAGTGCTGAACCCCCAATTATACAGAGACCCCACTGCAGTGCTGAACCCCCAATTATACAGAGACCCCACTGCAGTGCTGAACCCCCAATTATACAGAGACCCCACTGCAGTGCTGAACCCCCAATTATACAGACACTACTGCAGTGCTGAACCCCCAATTATACAGAGACCCCACTGCAGTGCTGAACCCCCAAATAACAGACCCCACTGCAGTGCTGAACCCCCAATTATACAGAGACCCCACTGCAGTGCTGAACCCCCAATTATACAGAGACCCCACTGCAGTGCTGAACCCCCAAATAACAGAGACCACACTGCAGTTCTGAACCCCCAAATAACAGAGACCCCACTGCAGTGCTGAACCCCCCAAATAACAGAGACCCCCACTGCAGTGCTGAACCCCCAAATAACACAGACCCCACTGCAGTGCTGAACCCCCAAATAACAGAGACCCCCACTGCAGTGCTGAACCCCCAAATAACAGACCCCACTGCAGTGCTGAACCCCCAATTATACAGAGACCCCACTGCAGTGCTGAACCCCCAAATAACAGAGACCACACTGCAGTTCTCAACCCCCAAATAACAGAGACCACACTGCAGTTTTCAACCCCCAAATAACAGACCCCACTGCAGTGCTGAACCCCCAATTATACAGAGACCCCACTGCAGTGCTGAACCCCCAATTATACAGAGACCCCACTGCAGTGCTGAACCCCCAAATAACAGGCCCCACTGCAGTGCTGAACCCCCAATTATACAGACCCCCCACTGCAGTGCTGAACCCCCAAATAACAGACCCCCCACTGCAGTGCTGAACCCCCAAATAACAGACCCCACTGCAGTGCTGAACCCCCAAATAACAGAGACCCCCACTGCAGTGCTGAACCCCCAAATAACAGAGACCACACTGCAGTGCTGAACCCCCAATTATACAGACACTACTGCAGTGCTGAACCCCCAAATAACAGAGCCCACTGCAGTGCTGAACCCCCAATTATACAGAGACCCCACTGCAGTGCTGAACCCCCAATTATACAGACACTACTGCAGTGCTGAACCCCCAAATAACAGAGAGCCCACTGCAGTGCTGAACCCCCAATTATACAGAGACCCCACTGCAGTGCTGAACCCCCAATTATACAGAGACCCCACTGCAGTGCTGAACCGCCAAATAACAGAGACCCGACTGCAGTGCTGAACCCCCAAATAACAGACCCCACTGCAGTGCTGAACCCCCAATTATACAGAGACCCGACTGCAGTGCTAAACCCCCAAATAACAGACCCCACTGCAGTGCTGAACCACCAATTATACAGAGACCCCACTGCAGTGCTGAACCCCCAAATAACAGAGACCACACTGCAGTTCTGAACCCCCAAATAACAGAGACCCCACTGCAGTGCTGAACCCCCCAAATAACAGAGTCCCCCACTGCAGTGCTGAACCCCCAAATAACAGAGACCCCCACTGCAGTGCTGAACCCCCAAATAACAGACCCCACTGCAGTGCTGAACCCCCAATTATACAGAGACCCCACTGCAGTGCTGAACCCCCCAAATAACAGAGACCACACTGCAGTTCTCAACCCCCAAATAACAGACCCCACTGCAGTGCTGAACCCCCAATTATACAGAGACCCCACTGCAGTGCTGAACCCCCAATTATACAGAGACCCCACTACAGTGCTGAACCCCCTAATGACAGAGACCCCACTGCAGTGCTGAACCCCCAATTATACAGAGACCCCACTGCAGTGCTGAACCCCCAATTATACAGAGACCCCACTGCAGTGCTGAACCCCCAAATAACAGAGACCACACTGCAGTTTTCAACCCCCAAATAACAGACCCCACTGCAGTGCTGAACCCCCAATTATACAGAGACCCCACTGCAGTGCTGAACCCCCAAACAGAGACCCCCCACTGCAGTGCTGAAACCCCAAATAACAGACCCCCACTGCAGTGCTGAACCCCCAAATAACAGAGACCCCACTGCAGTGCTGAACCCCCAAATAACAGAGACCCCACGGCAGTGCTGAACCCCCAAATAACAAAGACCCCACTGCAGTGCTGAACCCCCAAATAACAGAGACCCCACTGCAGTGCTGAACCCCCAAATAACAAACCCCACTGCAGTGCTGAACCTCCAAATAAATGAGACCATACTGCAGTGCTGAACCCCCCAAATAATACAGAGTCCTCACTGCAGTGCTGACCCCACCCCCAAATAATACAGAGACCCCACTGCAGTGCTGAACCCCCAAATAACAGAGACCATACTGCAGTGCTGAACCCCCCAAATAATACAGAGTCCTCACTGCAGTGCTGACCCCACCCCCAAATAATACAGAGACCCCACTGCAGTGCTGAACCCAAAATTATACAGGGACTAAAGATGAGCGAATTTTTCAAAAATTCAATTTGCCAGTTCACCCAATTTTTTTTAATTTTTTTTGCTTTGATCCGAATATATTTGCAGCGAATTGCGTTACAAACCGTCTATTTCCTCGCTGCAGAGAGCCTGTATAGAGGTGTAGAACACTGTGCCTGTATAGCGGTGTAGAGCACTGTTACTGTATAGCGGTGTAGAACACTGTGCCTGTATAGCGGTGTAGAACACTGTGCCTGTATAGCGGTGTAGACACTGTGCCTGTATAGCGGTGTAGAACACTGTGCCTGTATAGCGGTGTAGAACACTGTGCCTGTATAGAGGTGTAGAACACTGTGCCTGTATAGCGGTGTAGAAGCACTGTGCCTGTATAGCGGTGTAGAGCACTGTGCCTGTATAGAGGTGTAGAACACTGTGCCTGTATAGCGGTGTAGAACACTGTGCCTGTATAGCGGTGTAGAACACTGTGCCTGTATAGGTGTAGAAGCACTGTGCCTGTATAGCGGTGTAGAACACTGTGCCTGTATAGCGGTGTAGAACACTGTGCCTGTATAGCGGTGTAGAACACTGTGCCTGTATAGCGGTGTGAACACTGTGCCTGTATAGCGGTGTAGACTAATACTGTAGCGGTGTAGAGCACTGTGCCTGTATAGCGGTGTAGAACACTGTGCCTGTATAGCGGTGTAGACACTGTGCCTGTATAGCGGTGTAGAACACTGTGCCTGTATAGCGGTGTAGAGCACTGTGCCTGTATAGCGGTGTAGAACACTGTTGCCTGTATAGCGGTGTAGAGCACTGTGCCTGTATAGCGGTGTAGAACACTGTGCTGTATGCGGTGTAGAGCCACTGTGCTGTATAGCGGTGTAGAGCACTGTGCTGTATAGCGGGGTAGAACACTGTGCCTGTATAGCGGTGTAGAGCACTGTGCCTGTATAGCGGTGTAGAACACTGTGCCTGTATAGCGGTGTAGAGCCACTGTGCCTGTATAGCGGTGTAGAACACTGTGCCTGTATAGCGGTGTAGAACACTGTGCCTGTATAGCGGTGTAGAACACTGTGCCTGTATAGGGTGTAGAACACTGTGCCTGTATAGCGGTGTAGAACACTGTGCCTGTATAGCGGTGTAGAACACTGTGCCTGTATAGCGGTGTAGAACACTGTGCCTGTATAGCGGTGTAGACACTGTGCCTGTATAGTGGTGTAGAACACTGTGCCTGTATAGCGGTGTAGACACTGTGCCTGTATAGCGGTGTAGAGCACTGTGCCTGTATAGTGGTGTAGAACACTGTGCCTGTATAGCGGTGTAGAACACTGTGCCTGTATAGCGGTGTAGAACACTGTGCCTGTATAGCGGTGTAGACACTGTGCCTGTATAGCGGTGTAGAACACTGTGCCTGTATAGGGTGAGAACACTGTGCCTGTATAGCGGTGTAGACACTGTGCCTGTATAGCGGTGTAGAACACTGTGCCTGTATAGTGGTGTAGAACACTGTGCCTGTATAGCGGTGTAGACACTGTGCCTGTATAGCGGTGTAGACACTGTGCCTGTATAGCGGTGTAGACACTGTGCCTGTATAGCGGTGTAGACACTGTGCCTGTATAGCGGTGTAGAACACTGTGCCTGTATAGCGGTGTAGAACACTGTGCCTGTATAGCGGTGTAGAACACTGTGCCTGTATAGCGGTGTAGAGCACTGTGCCTGTATAGCGGTGTAGAACACTGTGCCTGTATAGCGGTGTAGACACTGTGCCTGTATAGCGGTGTAGAACACTGTGCCTGTATAGCGGTGTAGAACACTGTGCCTGTATAGCGGTGTAGAACACTGTGCCTGTATAGCGGTGTAGAACACTGTGCCTGTATAGCGGTGTAGAACACTGTGCCTGTATAGCGGTGTAGACACTGTGCCTGTATAGCGGTGTAGAACACTGTGCCTGTATAGCGGTGTAGAACACTGTGCCTGTATAGCGTGGTGTAGAACACTGTGCCTGTATAGCGGTGTAGAACACTGTGCTGTTATAGCGGTGTAGAACACTGTGCCTGTATAGCGGTGTAGAGCCACTGTGCCTGTATAGCGGTGTAGAGCACTGTGCCTTATAGCGGTGTATACACTGTGCCTGTATAGCGGTGTAGAACACTGTGCCTGTATAGCGGTGTAGACACTGTGCCTGTATAGCGGTGTAGAGCACCTGTGCCTGTATAGCGTGGTAGAGCACTGTGCCTGTATAGCGGTGTAGGCACTGTGACTGTATAGCGGGGTAGATCACTGTGCCTGTATAGCGGTGTAGAACACTGTGCCTGTATAGCGTGTAGCACACTGTGCCTGTATAGCGGTGTAGAACACTGTGCCTGTATAGCGGTGTAGAGCACTGTGCCTGTATAGCGGTGTCAGTTAAACCACTGTGCCCTGTATAGCGGTGTAGAGAGCACTGTGCCTGTATAGCGGTTGTAGAGCACTGTGCCTGTATAGCGGGGTAGGCACTGTGCCTGTATAGCGGTGTAGACCCTGTGCCTGTATAGTGGTGTTAGAACACTGTGCCTGTATAGTGTAGAGCACTGTGCCTGTATAGCGGTGTAGAACACTGTGCCTGTATAGCGGTGTAGAACACTGTGCCTGTATAGCGGTGTAGAGCACTGTGCCTGTATAGCGGTGTAGCACTGTGCCTGTATAGCGGTGTAGAACACTGTGCCTGTATAGCGGTGTAGACACTGTGCCTGTATAGCGGTGTAGAACACTGTGCCTGTATAGCGGTGTAGAACACTGTGCCTGTATAGCGGTGTAGAACACTGTGCCTGTATAGCGGTGTAGAACACTGTGCCTGTATAGGGTGTAGACACTGTGCCTGTATAGCGGTGTAGACACTGTGCCTGTATAGCGGTGTAGAACACTGTGCCTGTATAGCGGTGTAGAACACTGTGCCTGTATAGCGGTGTAGAACACTGTGCCTGTATAGCGTGTAGACACTGTGCCTGTATAGGGTGTAGAACACTGTGCCTGTATAGCGGTGTAGACACTGTGCCTGTATAGCGGTGTAGAACACTGTGCCTGTATAGCGGTGTAGAACACTGTGCCTGTATAGCGGTGTAGAGCACTGTGCCTGTATAGCGGTGTAGAGCACTGTGCCTGTATAGCGGTGTAGAAACACTGTGCCTGTATAGCGGTGTAGAGCACTGTGCCTGTATAGCGGTGTAGAACACTGTGCCTGTATATCAGGTGTAGAACACTGTGCCTGTATAGCGGGTAGGTAGAACACTGTGCCTGTATAGCGGTAGTAGAACACTGTGCCTGTATAGCGGTGTAGAACACTGTGCCTGTATAGCGCTGTAGAACACTGTGCCTGTATACGGTGTAGAAGCACTGTGCCTGTATAGCGGTGTAGTAGCACTGTGCCTGTATAGTGTGTAGAACACTGTGCCTGTATAGCGGTGTAGAGCACTGTGCCTGTATAGCTGGTGTAGAACACTGTGCCTGTATAGCGGTGTAGAACACTGTGCCTGTATAGCGGAGTAGAACACTGTGTCCTGTATAGCGGTGTAGAGCACTGTGCCTGTATAGTGGTGTAGCTGTATAGCGGTGTAGAGCACTGTGCCTGTATAGCGGTGTAGAGCACTGTGCCTGTATAGCGGTGTAGAGCACTGTGCCTGTATAGCGGTGTAGAGCACTGTGCCTGTATAGCGGTGTAGAGCACTGTGCCTGTATAGCGGTGTAGAACACTGTGCCTGTATAGCGGTTGTAGAACACTGTGCCTGTATAGCGGTGTAGAACACTGTGCCTGTATAGCGGTGTAGAACACTGTGCCGTATCGCGGTGTAGAACACTGTGCCTGTATAGCGGTGTAGAGCACTGTGCCTGTATAGCGGTGTAGAACACTGTGCCTGTATAGCGGTGTAGAACACTGTTCCTGTATAGCGGTGTAGACACTGTGCCTGTATAGCGGTGTAGAGCACTGTGCCTGTATAGCGGTGTAGAACACTGTGCCTGTATAGTGCGTGTAGAGCACCTGTGCCTGTATAGCGGTGTAGAACACTGTGCCTGTATAGCGGTGTAGAGCACTGTGCCTGTATAGCGGTGTAGAACACTGTGCCTGTATAGCGGTGTAGAACACTGTGCCTGTATAGCGGTGTAGAACACTGTGCCTGTATAGCGGTGTAGAACACTGTGCCTGTATAGCGTGTAGAACACTGTGCCTGTATAGCGGTGTAGAACACTGTGCCTGTATAGCGGTGTAGACACTGTGCCTGTATAGCGGTGTAGAACACTGTGCCTGTATAGCGGTGTAGAACACTGTGCCTGTATGGTGTAGAACACTGTGCCTGTATAGCGGTGTAGAACACTGTGCCTGTATAGCGGGTGTAGAACACTGTGCCTGTATAGGGTGTAGACACTGTGCCTGTATAGTGGTGTAGAACACTGTGCCTGTATAGCGGTGTAGAACACTGTGCCTGTATAGCGGTGTAGACACTGTGCCTGTATAGTGGTGTAGAACACTGTGCCTGTATAGCGGTGTAGAACACTGTGCCTGTATAGCGGTGTAGACACTGTGCCTGTATAGCGGTGTAGACACTGTGCCTGTATAGCGGTGTAGCACTGTGCCTGTATAGCGGTGTAGCACTGTGCCTGTATAGCGGTGTAGAACACTGTGCCTGTATAGTGGTGTAGAACACTGTGCCTGTATAGCGGTGTAGAACACTGTGCCTGTATAGCGGTGTAGAACACTGTGCCTGTATAGTGGTGTAGAACACTGTGCCTGTATAGCGGTGTAGAGCACTGTGCCTGTATAGCGGTGTAGAGTACTGTGCCTGTATAGCGGTTGTGGCAAAAACCAACCTCGCCACAGTGTTTTGGAGGGGGCTGTTTGCCAGCCTCCTGCCCCAGGATTACGGCCCTTTGAGATACTTTTACTAACTTTTAAACCCCTGAACCTATTCCAGGGAATTTTGGATAGGTTTGTCCCCAAGTTATACTGGTTAAATTGATATAAGTTATATGTATGGACAATGTAAACTCACAAAGTTGTAACAATTTATAAGAAGTGTAACTTTTCAGCTTAGGAGATAGTTGAGTAGATACAGAAATTGACTCAATTATCTCCTAGACAGAGGGGGGGGGGGGGAATGCTGGGTGTGTTTCTATTGTCCCATTGTGTGTTTAAATGGTGATTTCTGGACTTCCGGTTCCGGCGCGCGCATGTAAGGAGGAAAGCAGAGAGAGCTCCGTCTCCCCAGACAATTACAGCGGGCGTAGCCGAGACCCGGGGCTTCATTACCCCGACTGTTTATCTCCCCAACATACCGGAAGGTAGATGGAAAAGTTTGTGGTGCGCAGTGGCACCCCGCTGACCAGCTCGCCTCTCCCGCCGCGTGACTTGGCTGAACTTCAGAGGGGCAAGATGGCGGACGCCGGGAAGAGGATGACTCGCTCGTCCTCACAAAATTCTCAGTCGCAAGAGCCGGAGGAGTCGATACTTGCACAGTTGGATAGCGCTCAGCAGGCTGGTGATCTGGAATCCTCGTGCAGAGACATGGCCATAGCGGTAGCTAAATTATTGGCACCAGATATTAAAGCCACTCTGGAAGCTACAATCTCGACTTCTCTGCAGCAGCTTCAGGCCACGGTGAACCAGCACACGGAACAAGTGCAAGAGCTTGAGCAAAGGATGGGCGTTGTGGAGGACGAGCTGGAGAGAGTCCATACCCAGCTCAGGGACGTCACACAATCTAATAATACCAGAGAATATTCCAGCGCACCAGCTGTCCCGAATCTGCTCGGTTGAGTTTCCGCAAGCATTGGGACTTCAGGACCCAGCAACAGTTGAGAGAGCACATAGAATCGGTCCGCCGCAAGATAACTTGGAGGCCGAGCCGCAGAGGCGACCCAGAACGACCATTGTGAAATATCTGAAGTATGCAGATAAAGAGGCCATCTTGTTCAAGTATAGAAGGCTCCAGCAGCCGCTCAAACTGCGTGGCCATCAGATCCTAATTTTTGGGGACTACTCCATGGAGGTATCCAAGAAAAGGAGAGCCTTCTCTCGCATATGTACTGAGCTCGTACACAAGAAAGTTAAATTTGCCTTAATTTATCCGGCGATACTGAGAGTATTTCGGAAAGATGGAGGAGTGGATACTTACCTTACACCTTCTGATGCTGCAGATGCCCTGGAGGACTGTGATCTACCAAGGGACTCAGTCACGAGATCACCTAACGGAGGAGCGGCCTCACCAAGTGGAAGTCGCTTCGGAAATACAAGAAACGTGCGGTCAGTAGCATCACCTGAAGCTTCTTCGAGAAGAAGGAGGGATCCTGCCTCCAGTCCAGATTGGAGATGAACGTACTAATTACCGTTGAGATAGTTGTGAATCTGTGCTGAGGGGGGTGACCCATGCTTGCAAAGAGCTCAGTAAGGAATGTATGGGTTTTCGCTCCTCATGTTTTGATTCTGTTTAGCGGGGGAGAGGTTAACAGGCAAGTTTGATACCATGGTTATATTTTGTCTGGGGAGGGGAGGTCGGTGTAGAGAGTAGTGGTTTTAGGGAATGGACTCTGAGCTAAGGGTATGCAGCGCTCTAGCTCAGGTCGGTGCGAAAAAAGTGAAGTTCACAAAAGATTTGCTGTCTTGTTGGAGCACTTCCCAGTTCCTCAGGGAGGTGAGGGTTTGTGTGTTTTTCGGGATTACGTTGGGAGGGGGGAATGTGTTTATTATGCCATCTAATGTCATGTTTGCAATGTACCTAGCGGGCTATGTGGAGGGTTGTTCGCCGGGAACCGGCCTCCCAGAGGTGCCTCTATCTCACCAATACCATCTACCCAGCTCAAATGATTAAGCTAGTTTCCTGGAATTTTAGAGGGCTGCGGTCCCCGCATAAGAGAATAACGGTCTTACGTCACCTAAAGAGACTTCAAGCTGATATAGCCTTGATCCAGGAGACGCACCTTGGGGAGGCCGATTTTTGGCGGATGCGGCGCATGTGGGTGGGACAAGTATTCGGCTCTTCTTCAGACGGAAGAAAAGCAGGTGTGATGATATTAATCCACAAGAGGCTTAGATGCGAGGTGTTATCAACGGAGGGAGATGATAAAGGTAGATTACTGAAGCTGGATCTGGATACGGATGCAGGCAAGCTAACACTGTTTAATGTATATGGGCCTAATGCCATGCAAGCTAGTTTTTTTTCGGAGCTAGAGCTGAGGATTGTGCAGGAAAACCGTAGTAGTATGATAGTGATGGGTGACCTAAATGTAGTTCATGACACTCAGGAGGACTGTAAGAGAGTTGAGCCACTAGATAGGAGAAGGCGAGGGGCAACGGTCCAGAGAATGACGCTTGGCTCCTTCTTGCAATCTACTGCCCTGACAGATATATGGAGGCACTTAAACCCGGCAGAGCGCGTGTTCACTCATTTCTCGTCTGCCCATCAGTCGTGGTCTAGAATTGACTATGCTCTTGTCTCACCGGGACTGATGGGGAAGGTGAAAGTAGCAGAGATACTAGATATTCTTATATCAGATCACGCCCCAGTGTCCCTATCCCTTTTTGAAAATATACCCAGAGGTACGGATTTCATTTGGCGCATGCCTAGCTATCTGGCCACAGATGAGGATTTTCTCCTGCAGTTGAAGGGGTGGTGGTGGGAATTTGCAGATACTAATAGGGAACACCGAGACAACCATACCCTATTCTGGGACACGGCAAAGGCAGTCATTAGGGGGCGCATAATTTCATATGCCGCAGCTAAAAAGAGGAAGCTGGCCCAAAAATTGAACGTAGCGACAGAAGAGGTAAGACGTGCATATACGACCTTCCTGAATAGCCCAACAGATACTAATAAAACCCGTTGGGTCACGGCTAAACACAGTTACGATTACTATGTCGAACAGAATACAAAACTGGCTGGGGATCATAAGAAAGCGCAGTTATTCAAATATGGAAATAAGGCAGGGAGGATGCTGTCGAATCTAGCCAAACCATATGTGCCTAGTACTCATATTAAAAGCGTGATAAATGCGTCGGGACACAGAGTTACAGACCCAAAAAGAATAGTAGACTGCTTTGGGCAATTCTATGCTACTCTATACGGCCGAGCGGACTATGATGCTAATTTAGCGGAGGAACTTATTTCTAGGACCTCACTGCCACGGCTTACAGGGGAAATGTGTACCCAACTTAATGCCCAGATCACGGAAGACGAGGTAAAAAATACCATTAAATCCCTTGTAAGTGGGAAGGCCCCGGGCCCAGATGGCTTTGGAGCGGACTTTTATAAGGGACTCAAAGAAGAAATTACCCCCTTTTTAACACTGTTGTTCAATAGTTGCCTGGAGGGTCATAGCATTATGCCATCTGGGAACATGGCGTATATCAAACTCATCCCCAAGCCAGATAAGGATTTGACGCAGCCCGCCTCATACCGACCAATCTCTTTAATTAACCAAGACCTTAAAATACTGACCAAATTGCTGACTAATAGACTGGCGCAACATATGCCATATCTTATAGGACCGCATCAGGTAGGATTTATCAAACATAGAGCGGCGGTGACTAACATCAGATCGGTATTGGTAGCGCAGGACTATATACATCATGGACCTGGTTGTGTGGGAGGGGGCCCTGCCTTGTTGTCTGTCGATGCGGAGAAAGCATTCGACACTGTGAACTGGAACTGGTTGTGGAGATCCATGGCTGCTTTTGGCATAGAGGGATCTTTCAAATCATTGGTTAAAAACATCTATCAGAGCCCGCAGGCTCGGGTTAGTATACCCGGCTTTTTGTCAGCTCCTTTCCGACTCGGCAGGGGTACAAGGCAGGGCTGCCCCTTATCTCCCCTCCTGTTCAATTTGGCTCTGGAGCCACTTGTAAAACATCTGATTCAATCTGATATTTTTAAAGGGATTCGGATAGGCAAGAAAGAGATTAAAGTAGTCTGCTTTGCAGACGACATCCTGCTGTTTATAGACTCCCCTCACCTTCACCTTCAAAAAATACTAGATACGTTTGAGTATTTTGGAGGAACCACTGGGTACAAAATTAATGTCACCAAGAGCCAACTGTTATTCTTAGATAGCAGGGGTTCTCAAGTCCAGCTAGACCGTGACCTTTGCAACGTGGCGGTGGTACCACAGTATCTGACCTATCTGGGTATTAAAGTAGGGCGACACCCATCCTCGCTGTATAAGCTGAATTATGATCCCCTAATTAGGAAAATAGAATTGGAGCTAGGCAGGTGGACCAGATTGCCTCTTTCGCTTTTCGGAAGGGCTTACCTGTTAAAAATGGTAAGTTTCGCGAGATTGCTCTATCCACTTCAAACAATACCCCTCCTACTGACACATATCGATGTCAACAGGATCCAAAGAGCTTTTGTACGGTTCCTTTGGCAGGGAAAACGTCCTAGAATAGCATACGATAAACTTTGCCTCACTAAGTGGGAAGGAGGACTCCAGATGCCATCAATAAGGAGATATAACCTGGCCTCATTATTTAGACATGCTAGAGATTGGCTGACAGGCACCTCATTTTTCTCAAATACCCCCCTAGAAAGTGAATTGGTAGCACCTTGGGATCTAGTAGCCTTGTTGCACACTAGAATAAGAGATCTCCCTAAACTGTTCAAAGACTATGTAGTTCTGAAGGACACTCTGGCGGCATGGCGGAGCATGCGTAAACTATATAAATTGCCCATGTATATTACTCCCAATATGCCATTGTGGAATCTCCCAGCATTTCCGGAGGGTAGGCAATCGGGTCTATTTAGATTGTGGAAGGGTAAAGGGATTCTCGTATTGCGACATTTACTGAACGAGGGAGGTACTGAGCTTTTACCATGGCCTGAGGTTCAATCCAAGTATCAGATCCCAGCCTCTCATTTTCTGTCGTATAAGCAGATACACTCTTACTGCGTGGCGCAATCAATGACTCTGGGAGACCCTGAGAGATTGGCCTGGTTTGGGGCCCTGGTGGGAGCACAGGAAAACTCTTTATCTGACCTATATAGAAGAATGCAGAATATTCTCTGTACCCCAATAGGGGATAAAGTATATAAGAGGTGGGAAGAGGAACTAGAGGAAGATGCAGTCACTCCTAAATTGAGGGAAGGGATGGAGAGGGTGAGACAGGCGATCGCAAATGAAACGTGGAGGGAGATGCATTTTAGGATCCTCCATAAGGCTACGTATGCCTTTGATCTGTCCTATAGAGACGCGCCTGCGCATTATCTGAGATGGTGCCCTAAATGTTCGCAGCAGAAAGCTAACCTGTTGCATGGGCTTTGGCATTGTCCTCACTTGAAATCTCTGTGGGAAGACTCTGTCGGGTATATCCAGCAAGTCTGGGGAATAAAACTGCAAATGTCACCTTTGCACTGCATTTTCCATTATATTCCACTAGATGAAAAAGGAGAAATATCCCATTCTACTAATATTAAAGGGATACATTTACTCCTTTTGGCAGTGGTAAAGACCATACTTAGACACTGGATATACCCCACAATTCCTACATTTCAAGAAGCACTGGGGGTTATGAAATATGTCATGTATCTGGACAGGCTAGATGTAGAGAGTAGCAAAGAGAGGTCCGCAAAGCAGTTCTTTCATACTTGGAAAAGATTTATTGTACATTCTTTGACACCGACAGAAGTATCTGAGGTTGTTAGGCCTTTTGTACATACTAAGTGGTATCTGGAAGGGAAATTGAAGGGCACATTAGGGGGGCTGGAGGTCGTCTAGAGGGGGATAACATTATCGATCGTTGTCTCTACTGCATTAGACTGTGAGGTACTTGGCCCGGCGGTTCTATTGTGAGATACTGACATGGCATTGTGAGTTGGGAGACAGTTGGGAGGGAAGGGAGGGAGTTATTTACTAAGGGGGGGAGAAAATTGAAAAGTCGGATATGGCACGTATTATTTGCATGCTGGACAGATATGTATACTATTGTGAGAGACAGACTGTGTATCCATAGCTGCGAGCGTGAATTCTTATAACCTGTACACTTGTATGCTGCCTATTTCTCCGAAATAAAAACTGTTTTTAAAAAAATAAATAAATGGTGATTTCTGTCCAGTTGTCTCCACATGTGTTTTGGCAATTTCCCTTTGTCCTGAGAGATAATTGAATTGCTCCTTGGGTGTCTCCAGGGCAGAGAGGAGGAAACCATGAGGCATTGTTGGGATGTGTTGTGTCTGTGTATCCTGAATTGCTGCATATCTGTCCTGTGTCACAGTCTTTCTTCTGTTCCCCTAGGGGCGTGGCCACCAGATGAGGACCTGCATAAATACGGGCGGGTAGCCCTCAATAAAGAGTTGCTGCTTTTATACCTTCATAAAGTTTTGGCTCATGTTTGGGGAATGCGATAACTACACTCTTGGGTATTGCTATATCACAATACTCCCCTGAGTATAAGCTATTGTAAGAGCTTTTTCATGGTTCCTGCTCTCTGGATGTAGGAGAGGTTCACCCACTGGAAGCTGAAGCCCGATCTTGGGTCTAGCGTGGGTGGAGGACGGTGAGACCCCAACCAAGCTGCGGCGGTTCGTGGGTCTGCAGTGTGTACGGTGTCAAGTGGAGTGCTTGGAGTCCTCGGAAAGCACTAGGAGCATCTATCGACGGAGGTACCCGGTCGGGGTGCTGGGCGTTCCATTACAGCGGTGTAGAACACTGTGCCTGTATAGCGGTGTAGAGCACTGTTCCTGTATAGCGGTGTAGAGCACTGTGCCTGTATAGCGGTGTAGAACACTGTGCCTGTATAGCGGTGTAGAGCACTGTGCCTGTATAGCGGTATAGAACACTGTGCCTGTATAGCGGTGTAGAACACTGTGTTTGTATAGAGGTGTAGAACACTGTGCCTGTATAGCGGTGTAGAACACTGTGCCTGCATAGTGATGTAGAACTTTGTGCTTGTATAGCGGTGTAGAACACTGTGCCTGAATAGAGGTGTATAACACTGTGCCTGTATAGCGGTGTAGAACACTGTGCCTGTATAGCGGTGTAGAACACTGTGCCTGTATAGCGGTGTAGAACACTGTGCCTGTATAGCGGTGTAGAACACTGTGCCTGTATAGCGGTGTAGAACACTGTGCCTGTATAGCGGTGTAGAACACTGTGCCTGTATAGCGGTGTAGAACACTGTGCCTGTATAGCGGTGTAGAACACTGTGCCTGTATAGTGGTGTAGAGCAGTGTGCCTGTATAGCGGTGTAGAACACTGTGTCTGTATAGCGGTGTAGAACACTGTGCCTGCATAGCGATGTAGAACTTTGTGCTTGTATAGCGGTGTAGAACACTGTGCCTGTATAGCGGTGTAGAACACTGTGCCTGTATAGTGGTGTAGAACACTGTGCCTGTATAGCGGTGTAGAACACTGTGCCTGTATAGCGGTGTAGAACACTGTGCCTGTATAGCGGTGTAGAGCACTGTGCCTGTATAGTGGTGTAGAACACTGTGCCTGTATAGCGGTGTAGAACACTGTGCCTGTATAGCGGTGTAGAACACTGTGCCTGTATAGCGGTGTAGAGCACTGTGCCTGTATAGCGGTGTAGAGCACTGTGCCTGTATAGCGGTGTAGAACACTGTGCCTGTATAGTGGTGTAGAACACTGTGTTTGTATAGAGGTGTAGAACACTGTGCCTGTATAGCAGTGTAGAACACTGTGCCTGCATAGCGATGTAGAACTTTGTGCTTGTATAGCGGTGTAGAACACTGTGCCTGTATAGAGGTGTAGAACACTGTGCCTGTATAGTGGTGTAGAACACTGTGCCTGTATATCAGTGTAGAACACTGTGCCTGTATAGCGGTGTAGAACACTGTGCCTGTATAGCGGTGTAGAACACTGTGCCTGTATAGCGGTGTAGAACACTGTGCCTGTATAGTGGTGTAGAGCAGTGTGCCTGTATAGCGGTGTAGAGCACTGTGCCTGTATAGTGGTGTAGAACACTGTGCCTGTATAGCGGTGTAGAACACTGTGCCTGTATAGCGGTGTAGAACACTGTGCCTGTATAGCGGTGTAGAACACTGTGCCTGTATAGTGGTGTAGAACACTGTGCCTGTATAGCGGTGTAGAACACTGTGCCTGTATAGCGGAGTAGAACACTGTGCCTGTATAGCGGAGTAGAACACTGTGCCTGTATAGCGGTGTAGAGCACTGTGCCTGTATAGCGGTGTAGAACACTGTGCCTGTATAGCGGTGTAGAACACTGTGCCTGTATAGCGGTGTAGAACACTGTGCCTGTATAGAGGTGTAGAACACTGTGTCTGTATAGCGGTGTAGAGCACTGTGCCTGTATAGCGGTATAGAACACTGTGCCTGTATAGCGGTGTAGAACACTGTGCCTGTATAGCGGTGTAGAACACTGTGCCTGTATAGTGGTGTAGAACACTGTGTTTGTATAGAGGTGTAGAACACTGTGCCTGTATAGCGGTGTAGTACACTGTGCCTGCATAGCGATGTAGAACTTTGTGCTTGTATAGCGGTGTAGAGCACTGTGCCTGTATAGCGGTGTAGAACACCGTGCCTGTATAGCGGTGTAGAGCACTGTGCTTGTATAGCGGTGTAGAGCACTGTGCCTGTATAGCGGTGTAGAACACTGTGCCTGTATAGCGGTGTAGAACACCGTGCCTGTATAGCGGTGTAGAGCACTGTGCCTGTATAGCGGTGTATAGCACTGTGCCTGTATAGCGGTGTAGAACACTGTGCCTGTATAGCGGTGTAGAACACTGTGCCTGTATAGCGGTGTAGAACACTGTGCCTGTATAGCGGTGTAGAACACTGTGCCTGTATAGCGGTGTAGAGCACTTTGACTGTATAGCAGTAGAGATGCTGCTAAAATTTTCAGTTCACGAACGAGAACGCGAATTTCTACAAATGTTCGCTAACCGGGCGAACCGCCATTGACTTCTATAGGCAGGCGAATTTTAAAACCCACAGGGACTCTTTCTGGCCACAATAGTGATGGAAAAGTTGTTTCAAGGGGACTAACACCTGGACTGTGGCCGGAGGGGGGTCCATGGCAAAACTCCCATGGAAAATTACATAGTTGACGCAGAGTTGGATTTTAATCCATAAAGGGCATAAATCACCGAACAATCCAATTCTTTTTTGAACAATGTGTTTTAAAACATCCAGTGTGTGTATACGATCAGGTATGATGTTGTATCGATCAGGCAGTGTAAGGGTTATGCCGCTTCACAGACATTGACCAAACTCCCCTTTTAATGCACCGCAAACAACCGCAAACAGTCCATTTGCCCAACCGCAAACTTCCCATTTGCACAAGGTTGGATACCAAGCTAGCCATGTCCCGTTGATGTCATTGACGGTTTCTTCCTCCACCAGCCACGTACAACACCAAGGGTCCCCGAAAGGTAAATTGAATAGATTTTTCGAACGGGGAGATGGTTAAAAAAAACGCTGGCTCCCCCCCCCCCTTTGTTTGAATCCACGGTCACTGCGTCTGCGCCGTGCAGTTTACTGTCCCACCCGATATGAGTGGTATTTTCTGTAGTTCTATTCTCATCAGTTTAATCCCTGTTATGTCCCCTATCCGGGATTGCCTTTTGTGAAATAAAATTTAGGCCGGGTACCTCCGACTGCCTTCACAGTGACAGACCAAACTCTGAGACACCAAACTCTGAGACGCCAAACTGAACCGGGAGATGGAAAAAGCAGCTTGGTCGGTCCTCTTACTCCCAAGTTGGGGCACTGCGCGTGCACGGAGCAATGTGCTGTGACACCCGATATGAGTGGTGTCTTAACTAGTACTATTCCTATCAGTTTAATCCCTGTTACGTCCCCTATCCGCGGACGTGTGTCGAATTGATTAATCATTGTCGAATTAACGAACCATTACGACATCCTGGAATAATTTAGCTCTGAGCTCTGTACTTGCTTTGTATTGGAATTGATGGGAATTTTTTAAATTGTCTGCATTATTTCTAATAAACTATTAAGAGACTTTATTATAATTTTTTTATTTTATGTAATAAAAACCCATGCAACTTAAAAAAAATAAAAAATAAATATAATGTTTTTTCTATGAAAAATTATCCAGCCGATCGCTTTTGGTCTGATCATAATGAAGCAACGGCCTTATCTGGGGTGCGGCAACATTGCCAACACACTCATAGAGGTGACGATCGCTTCATTGTGATACGCAAGCCCCTTCACCACAACAAGGTACCGATCATGAAGGGGAATTGACACTTGTATGTGCCTTTTTTTTTTTTTTTTTTAGCAGCCACAGTGCAGCACCAGAGGCCAGAGAAATTTGGCATGTACATATGCCTGAAAAACAATGTTATTGTTGCAGCCGCTGATGTAGCAGCAGCCGGAAAAATTGATGTTTTCCAGGCAGAAAGGTGACTAAAACATTGCGGCTTGGACCCTAGTGGGTGGCAGAGAATTCACGAAAGTCATCCGGTATGCAGACATTAAATACAGCAGTGTGGGGACCATTTTGAGGCCAAGGCATGTCATCAGGCCTTTTGTTAGTTAAACGTATCCCCCACTGTCAGTCCCTTCGGGATCCATGCCTCATTCATCTTAATGAAGGTGAGGTAATCAACACTTTTTGACCGAGGCGACTTCTGCCTCCTGCTGCACTGAAGGTCCTTTCTGACAGGACACTTGAAGCGGGGGAAGTTCTATCGCAAACTGGGATAGCTCAGGCCACAGGTCAAGCCTGCACACCCAGTAGTCAAGGGGTTCATCGCTCCTCAGAGTGTCGATATCTGCAGTTAAGGGGAGGTAGTCTGCCACCTGTCGGTCGAGTCGTTCTCTAAGGCTGGATCCCGAAGGGCTGTGGCGATGTGTAGGACTGAAAAAGCTCCGCATGTCCTCCATCAACAACACATCTGTAAAGCGTCCTGTCCTTGCCGCCGTGGTCGTGGTAGGAGGAGGATTACTTTCACCTCTTCCCCAGTTAGATTCCCGTTGTGCTGTGACATCCCCCTTATAAGCTGTGTAAAGCATATTTTTTTTGTTTGGTTTTGAACTGCTGCATCCTTTCTGACTTTCGGTAATTTGGTAACATTTCCGCCACTTTCTGCTTATACCTGTCAGAACCTCCCAGGGAGCCAGTAGTGGGATGAGGAACCCACTGGCAGTAAGCAGCTGACAGCCCAGAATGCGGTACAAGTTTAGGGATAATCCAAGAGGGGTAGTCAATGTCCAATCCGGGTCGAGGCAGGCAGCGAAGGTTCAAGGCGGAAGACAGTCCAGGGGTCAGTAGCCGGGAAGGATACAAAGAAACAACAGGCAATAGAAGGATCTGCAGGGAGGCTAGGTGTTCACCATAAGGTGGAATAACTCAGCAATGAACCAGAGCTCAGGCCAGGTCTTTATAGCCAGGGAAGGTAGGAACCACCCTCCCAGGAACCAATGGCAGGCGAGGAAGGTGTGTACTGGGAATCTCCCTCAGCAAGGCTCACACCTGACAGCCGGATAATGCAGGAACTCTATGCACCCGGAAATGTGCGAGCAGCCTGTGTACTGCGCACACGCCGTGCACCCGCACCTCGGGCACCAGGTGTTCTACCGAGCTGAAGGGGAACCCGTGCCCTGCGCCGTGCCCGTGGTCCCAAAGTAGGGGTAACACCCCCTGCTTCCTGACAATACCGGGGGTCTAGTAGCGTGGCCACCCAGTACAGGTTGTTCTCCTTCATCCTTTTTATACGAGGGTCCCTCAACACACATGACAGCATGAAAGACCCCATTTGCACAAGGTTGGATGCCGAGCTACTCATTTCCCGTTCCTCGTCCTCACTGATGTCATTGACGGTCTGTTCTTCCCCCCCCAGCCACGTAAAACACCACGGGTCCTAGACAGGTGACAACGAGCACCTTGGGATGCCTGCTGTGGTTGGTCTTCCTCCTCCTCAAAGCCACATTCCTCCTCTGACTCCTCTTCCTCATACTCCTCTTCCAGCGTTGCCGCAGGTCCGGCAAGCAATGATGACAAGGCTGTTTCTGGTGGTGATGGTGACCACAACTCTTCCTCTTCACGCTCATCTACAGCCTGATCCAGCACTCTTCGCAGGGCACGCTCCAGGAAGAAAACAAATGGGATGAGGTTGCTGATGGTCCCTTCAGTGCGACTGACTAAGTTTGTCACCTCCTCAAAAGGACGCATGAGCCTACAGGCATTGCGCATGAGCGTCCAGTAACGTGGCAAAAAAAAAATCCCCAGCTCCGCAGAGGCTGTCCTAGCACCCCGGGCATACAAATACTCGTTGACGGCTTTGCACGGCACATGTGTCAACTTTCCCAAATTCAATGCCGCCAACAAATTTCTTCCGTTGTCACACACCACTTTGCCGATCTCCAGTTGGTGCGGAGTCAGCCACTGATCCACCTGTGCGTTCAGGAGTGCTGGTCCGGTGTGACTCTCTGCTTTCAGGCAAGTCAACCCCAAGACACCTTGACACTGTCGTATCCGGGATGTGGAATAGACCCTAGGGAGATGGGTGGGTGCCGTTGATGTGGCGCAAGACGCAGCAGCAGCAGAAGAGGACTCAGCCGAGGAGGTTAGCGCAGAGGATGGAGTAGGAGGAGTAGAGGAGGTGGCAGCAGGCCTGCCTGCAAGTCATGGCGGTGTCACCAACTTCTCTGCAGAGCCACACATTCCATGCTTGTCAGCCGTCAGCAGGTTTACCCAATGCGCAGTGTAGGTGATATACCTGCCCTGACCGTGCTTTGCAGACCAGGTATCAGTGGTCAGATGGACCCTTGCCCCAATACTGTGTGCCAGACATGCAATGACTTCCTTTTCCACAATAAAGTACAGGTTGGGGATTGCCTTTTGTGAAAAAAAATTCGGCCGGGTACCTTCCACTGCGGTGTCCCAATAGCTAAAAATTTTTTGATGGCCTCAGACTCCACCAGCTTGTATGGTAAAAGCTGGCAGGCTAAGAGTTCCGTCAAGCCAGCTGTCAGACGCCGGGCAAGGGGGTGACTCTGTGACATTGGCTTCTTACGCTCAAACATGTCCTCGACAGACACCTGACTGTGGGCAGATGAGCAGGAACTTCTCAATGCGAGAGGCGGAGTGGCGGGTGGTTGAGAGGGGGCAAGGAGGACAGCAGTGGTTGACGTGGCTGAAGATGCTGGACCAGGAGGAGGATGGCGGCTTTGAGTTTGTGCGCTGCTTGTACTCGTCATCATGTGTTGATCCCATAGGCGTTTGTGATGTGAGATCATGTGCCTTCGCAAAGCAGTTGTACCGAGGTGGGTGTTGGATTTCCCATGAATGTTTCTTTTGGCACAGGTTGCAAATGGCATCGCTGTTATCAGAGGCAGACACACAAAAAAACGCCACACTGCTGAGCTTTGCAATGACGGCATTCTGGTGGTGGCAACAGCATGCGTTGATTGCCGTACTGTCTGGCTGACCCCGAGTGCCGATACATGCTGTCTGACTGTGCCACTAGCTCCTTGCGACGACCTCCCCCTGCTTCCAACTCGTCTCCTCCCCCTCTCTGTCTTCCCTTCTGAACTTTCCCCCTCTTCTTCTTCTCTTCGAGCGGGCACCAACGTGACATCCATGGACACATCGTCATCATCAACCGCTTCACTTGTATCTGAAAACTCAGCAAAGGAAGCAGCAGCGGGCACAACATCATCATCATCATCATCACACTGTACGTCCATGTGTGTAATGCTGCCTGACTGAGACATAACCCTGTTATCTACATCCCCTGGCAATAATGGTTGCGCATCACTAATTTCATCCAACTGATGTGTAAATAACTCCTCTGACAGATCAAATGAAGCGGCTGTGTTGCTAGTGTTGGTGGTGGCGGCAGGCGGGCGAGTGGTAACGTGAGAGGTGCCCGAAGCTGAGCTGGAGGAGGATGGTGCGTCAAGCTACCAAGCAGAAGCTGTAGAAGATTGGGGGTCCTGTGTTAGCCAGTCAACTATGTCCTCAGAACTTTTCGAGTTCAGGGTACGTGGCCTCTGAACACTGGGCATTATTCTAGGGCCAAAGGAAATCACAGCACCACGACCACAACGGCCCCTGCGGGGTGGCCTGCCTCTGCCTGTCACTTTTTTTAGATTAGTTGTACTATGCGTGCAAGGTACTGTGCCACAAGATATGAGTGGTGGCACTGTGCATTGGCAGTACTTGGCACAGTACACGCTGACGCTGTAGGCCTGACACACACGCTTGCAGGCAACTGCAATTATATTACAGTCAAATTATTATAATTTTTTGGGAAATGTAATCTACTGTGACACCAGATATGAGTGGTGTCACTGTGCACTGGCAGAAGTTGGCACACACGCTCACAGGCAATTAACTGCAATTATATTACAGTCAAAATTGCAGTTTTTTTTTTAATGTAATCTACTGTGACATCAGATATGAGTGGTGGCACTGTGCACTGGCAGTAGTTGGCACAGTACAGGCTGACGCTGTAGGCCTGACACACGCGCTTGCAGCAAAGTAACTGCAATTATATTACAGTCAAAATTGCATATTTTTTTTTAAATGTAATCTACTGTGACACCAGATATGAGTGGTGGAACTGTGCACAGTAGTTGGCACACATGCTTGCAGGCAACTAACTGCAGTTATATTACAGTCCAAAAAGTTTTTTTTTTTACATGTAATCTACTGTGACACCAGATATGAGTGGTACTGGCAGTAGTTGGCACAGTACACGCTAACACTAAAGGCCTGACACACACGCTTGCAGGCAACTAACTGCAATTATATTACAGTCCAAAAAGTTTTTGTTTTTTTTAATGTAATCTACTGTGACACCAGATATGAGTGGCACTGGCCGTAGTTGGCACAGTACACGCTGTAGGCCTGACACACACGCTTGCAGGCAACTAACTGCAATTATATTACAGTCCAAAAAGTTTTTGTTTTTTTTAATGCAATTTACTGTGACACCAGATATGAGTGGTGGCACTGGGCAAGTGGGCACAGTATACGCTGTGGGCCTGACACACACCCTGGCAGGCAACTGCAATTAGATTACAGAAAAAAAAAAAAAAAAAAAAGCAGGCTGATGTTCTCGCCCTAAAAAGGGCTTTTTGAGGTGCTGTCCTTACAGCAGAGATCAGATGAGTCCTTCAGGACTGCAGTGGACACTGAATACACTGGTCTAGCTATCGATTTCCCTATTAAATCAGCAGCAGCTGCACTGTCCCTCCTTTCACTAACACTGCAGCTTCAGAATGAATCCAAGATGGATGCTGTCCTTGCTTTTTGCTACGAGGTGGGAGGGTCTGGGAGGGAGGGTATGCTGCTGATTGGCTGGAATGTGTCTGCTGACTGTGATGTTCGCCGGAAACTGTTCGCCTGCGATTAGTTCGGGACATCTCTATCTGCCATATAGAAATTCGAAGGTCGGGAACCCAGTAGAGGCCTGGGGCACCTCTCACACTGCGAACATGAGATAGGGCAGAAGAAGGTCCCAATCCTTCCCATCTTTGGACACCACCCTTTTTAACATGGTTTATAGAGTTTTATTAAACCTTTCCACCAGACCGTCCGTTTGTGGATGTACACAGACGTCCGTAACTGTTTAACCCCTTAAGGACTCAGCCCTATTTTACCTTAAGAACTTGGCAATTTTTTGCAAATCTGACCAGTGTCACTTTAAGTACTGATAAGTTTAAAACGCTTCGACTTGTCCAGGCCATTCTGAGATAGTTTTTTTGTCACATATTGTACTTCATGACACTGGTAAAATGCAGTAAAAAAAAAAATCATTTTGCTTAAAAAAAAATTCCAAATTTAATTTTTTTTTTTTAAAATAGCAAATTTCCAAGTTTTAATTTCTCTACTTCTATAATACATAGTAATACCTACAAAAATAGTTATTACTTTACATTCCACAGTGCTGGGAAGCCCAGGAAGTCTCTCCCTATTATAAGTTCATAGTGTAGGTTGGTTGCAACCACCTCGTGGGTCCACCTACCGGTAACCGTGGACAGAGACACCATAGCAGTAGGGTAGTCTTTTAAGTCCCCATTTATACACATGACTCCGATCTTATGGCCAGTGTACTCAGCAGAGCGTACCAGGGAAGCCCTCACAAGGGTCACCAGACTCCCTGAGTCCAACAGAGCCTCCGCTGGAGTGTCTCCCACCTCCACCTGGCGCAGGTGATTCAGAGACTCCGGAACACCCACTGCAGACAGTTTCCTGGCACACAATGATTGACGGAAGCCAGAGTTTGTGTCCATGGGTTCCCCCTGATGTGGATAGTCAGCTCGAAGATGGCCAGGCTCCCGACACCGCCAGCAGATTATTGGAGCGCGGTCCACAGGGGTTACATCCCAGGCGGGTTTGGTGGGCACCCTCCAAAAAGAACCCCTCTGCAAGTTCCGGGTCGCCTCATAGGGCTCCACCAAGTCGACCATCTCAAGCTCATTACCTGGAGAAACCTGGCTAATCCATTGATGGATCGGGGGTGGCAGAGCCCCCCAGAACATATCTGCTAACCGGTCCAGCACAGCAGTGGGGCTCAGCACGTCAGGCTGTAGCCACTTTTGCAAAAGGTTGAGCAGGTTATAATACTTGGGTCTCACGGGCTCAGCGTGTTGAAACCCCACTGATGCACCCGCTGGGCCCGGACCAGCACATTCACCCCCAGTCTTGCCAAAATCTCACCCTTTAACTTTGGGTAGTCGGCCACTTGATCGTCCGGCAATTCGAAATACACCCTGTGATGAAACCAACCTCGCCACGGTGTTTTGGAGGGGGCTGGTTGCCAGCCTCCTGCCTCAGGATTATGGCCCATACTAACTTTAAAAAAGACAGGCCGGCCGCACAGCTTAAATCTGTCTTTGGAATTGTGTTTTATGTTATTATGCGTTCGGTTACATTGTATGTTATGTGAGGGCACCCAGATAGCTAATAGTATTGTATTCGTGTATTCTGAGTGCCATTCACCTAATGATATGCACTCAGACTTGAGCTATCTGGGGATATGTTAAATGTCTGTGTTTGCTGGGAGGGTGTGCCATTGTGTGTTTGGGTGGTGATGTCTGTCCTGTTGTCTCCACGTGTGTATTGGTGTTTTCCCTTTGTCCTGAGACATAATTGGATTGCTCCTCGGGTGTCGCCAGGCAGAGAGGAGGAAACCATGATGCATTGTGGGGATGTGTTGTGTCTGTGTATCCTGAATTTCTGCATATCTGTACTGTGTCGCAGTCTCCATTCTGGTCCCCTAAGGGCGTGGCCACCAGATGGGGACCTGCATAAATACGGGCGAGTAGCCCTCAATAAAGTGTTTCTGTTTTATCCTTTATCATGTTGAGACTGGTGTTTGGATAACTGATCAAACTGGGGGATTGCTATACGCTGAAGATTTGCTATACTCCCCTGGCATAACTACTAGCTCTTGTAAGAGTTGTTCCTGCTCTCTGGATGTAGGAGAGGTTCACCCACTGGAACCTGGGGCCTTGTAGTAGGTCCAGCGTGAGTGGAGGACGGTGAGACCCCAACCAAGCTACGGCGGTTCGTGGGGTCTGCAGTGCGTACGGTGTCAAGTGGAGTGCTTGGAGTCCTCGGAAAGCACTAGGAGCATCTATCGACGGAGGTACCCGGTCGGGGTGCCAGGCGTTCCGTTACATTGGTGGCAAGCTGTGGAATGGCGTCCTAGTGTGAGAAGAAGCAGCTCGGAGACACCGTTCGTGGAGTATATTGAGGGCAACGCTAGTATCCGTACAGCGCCCCTGGCTACAGCAGGATGGAATCGGCTAGTCTTCGAACAGCGTTCCACTACGAGGAGGATGATGACCCAGACTGGAGGGATGCAGTCCGGAAAGGCGTCTGGCACGAGGCCCTGGAAGATGTACAGCGTCGGCGGGGCGAGTGTCTCCCCAGTGAGGAGCAGCAGTTGCGGATGCGAGTGGCCCTGCGAATGCCCCTTCTGGGAGAGGAGCCCCTGAATGAGTGGGTGACAGAACTGGAGAGCCTGGTATGGAAGGAGCTTTGGCTAGATGACGCCTACCAGGCACTCTGGTGGTATGTGATTCGGCACTCTCCCTGCATGGCTGAGCACGACAGACCCGAGGGTGAGGATTATGATGGCCCTGGCCTGTTGTTTGAGGCCTTTGCAGAACCGGAGTTCGGAGATGCTGGAGGGTCCCGGTTCTGGGATATCTATGACTACAGAGAGGCTATGCATGATTGGGCTACAGCGAGAGAGGTGAGACAAGACCTGGCATCTCTAGTGACAAAGGAGTGGGAGCTGGAGCAGGACTACCAATACTTCTTCAGCTTAATTCGGTCCCAATATACACTGCCAGAGAGCTGGGTGGCAGTCCCAGACCTGCAACCCTACAGCTGGGAAGACCCGACTGAAGTATCCCCTGCTTCAGTACCAGCTACAGAGGTAGGGGTCCTCATAGACTGGTCCTGTGAAGAACCACAAGAGGCAGGTGGAGACGGGACCGAGGGCTCTCCACGGGGATGCTGGGCAGCTGGCCCAGACCCTCAGCAGCAGCTGGAGTTGCCAGGTGTGGACGCAGGTGGTCCTTACTCGCAAATGTTGAGGGACCTCACAGACTGGTCCTGGGAGGACCCACAGATGGCAGGTGGAGATGGGACCGAGGTCTCTCTACCGGCCCTACAAGGATGCTGGGCCGCCTACCCAGATCTCCAGCGGCAGTGCATATCACAGGGAGAGGAGACAACCGGTCTCTCTCCCCAGCGGCAACCTGAGTTCCAGGGGGAGGAGATGCAGGGTCCCTCTGCCCTACAGCAACCAGAGTCCTGAGGAGGAGAGGCAACCAGCCTCACCTTCCACCAGCAGCTGGAGATACCGGGAAAAGGGGAACACAAGCCCCTCTGCATGGGCGCAGATGAGACCGCGGGCTCTGTGCCAGTCCTACAGGGATGCTGGACAGTCGGTCCAGATCCCCATCCATCTCCGCAGGGATACCAGGAGGAGGAGGTAAGCGAGCCCTCCCCTTCCCAGCTACTTCCCAACAGAGTTCTGGGGGCAGGGGATGAGCCTGCGCTACCCACTGATTTCTTCCCAGCGGAAGAGTTGGCATCAGGGCAGAGCGCAGTCGGCCTCTGCCCTCCTCTATCCTCTTCTCCAGAGCCGGACATCCCACAGGCTACCCCAGCAGAAGTGCTGGCATCTGGGCAGAGTGCAGTCGGCCTCTGCCCTCCCCTATCCTCTTCTCCAGAGCCGGACTCCCCACCGGCTACCCCAGCGGAAGAGCTGGCATCTGGGCAGAGCGCAGTCAGCCTCTGCCCTCCCCTACCCTCTTCTTCAGAGCCGGACTTTCCACAGGCTACCCCCGCGGAAGAGCTGGCATCTGGGCAGAGCGCAGTCGCCTCTGCCCACCAAGTACCTACAGCTCCAAGCTGGAGAACCACAAGGCAGCAAGGAGTCGCAGATGCCCACTCAACAGCTGGGGCCATACAGAACAGAGCCAGGCCCCAAAATTCAACAGGTCCAGTATGGGGTTGTGGTTGGACTGCCAGACTAACTCAGGTACTGACCGTGAGGTCAGATATCTGGTTAGTCTTCCCTGGAAGGGGGAGATGTGTGACGAAACCAACCTCGCCACGGTGTTTTGGAGGGGGCTGGTTGCCAGCCTCCTGCCTCAGGATTATGGCCCATACTAACTTTAAAGAAGACAGGCCGGCCGCACAGCTTAAATCTGTCTTTGGAATTGTATTTTATGTTATTATGCGTTCGGGTAAATTGTATGTTATGTGAGGGCACCCAGATAGCTAATAGTATTGTATTCGTGTATTCTGAGTGCCATTCACCTAATGATATGCACTCAGACTTGAGCTATCTGGGGATATGTCAAATGTATGTGTTTGCTGTGGGGGTGTGCCATTGTGTGTTTGGGTGGTGATTCCTGTCCTGTTGTCTCCACGTGTGTATTGGTGTTTTCCCTTTGTCCTGAGACATAATTGGATTGCTCCTCGGGTGTCGCCAGGCAGAGAGGAGGAAACCATGATGCATTGTGGGGATGTGTTGTGTCTGTGTATCCTGAATTTCTGCATATCTGTCCTGTGTCACAGTCTCCCTTCTGGTCCCCTAAGGGCGTGGCCACCAGATGGGGACCTGCATAAATACGGGCGAGTAGCCCTCAATAAAGTGTTCCTGTTTTATCCTTCATCATGTTGAGACTGGTGTTTGGATAACTGATCAAACTGGGGGATTGCTATACGCTGAAGATTTGCTATACTCCCCTGGCATAACTACTAGCTCTTGTAAGAGCTGTTCCTGCTCTCTGGCTGTAGGAGAGGTTCACCCACTGGAACCTGGAGCCTTGTAGTAGGTCCAGCGTGGGTGGAGGACGGTGAGACCCCAACCAAGCTACGGCGGTTCGTGGGGTCTGCAGTGCGTACGGTGTCAAGTGGAGTGCTTGGAGTCCTCGGAAAGCACTAGGAGCATCTATCGACGGAGGTACCCGGTCGGGGTGCCAGGCGTTCCGTTACACACCCGCTGAGACTCTGATACCAGGAAAGGAGCGACAACCTCGGACCACTGGTCCTGGGGCAGCCTTTCCCTGGTAGCCACTTTCTCATACATCGCTAGGTAGGTTTCGATGTCATCTGTGGGAACGCTGCACGGACTGCTTTCCGGGCATCGTGGAAGCTTGGGGCTGCTCCTGCTGTTTGCAAAGCCACCACGTGTTGTAGCAGCAACTGGTTGGTCTCTTGCTGCTGCTTGTTAGCATCTCGCTGCTGCAGGTTGGTCTCTCGCTGCTGCAAATTAGCCTCCATAAGGGCCGTCACAACAGCCTTCATTTTGTCGTGTGACACAGGTTTGAATTTAGCTGGTTTGATAACTGACATACAACCATGCCCAAAAATGCAAACCAAAAATATTTTGGCGTTCACGCCAGCCTCACTGCGCTTGCCCGCTCCAAGCCACCAATTGTAGGGATTTGCTCTGGTAGATAGGGTAAGCGGACGCAGTACAGATGCAAGAACAGTAAAACAATAGTTCAGTGTTTATTCACACAAAAAGCAAAAACAACACTGTGCAGAGTCCTGGTGTTAATTCACACCACATAAAGTCCACAGCACAAACATGTCTCCTGGCAGACTTTTTTGTCCATGGCAATCCACAGCAGGCTTTAGGGTTATGAAAATGCAGGATAATCCACACCCAGCTGTGACTGACTCTTTGGCTGCTCCCAATAAGAACCGTCCCGGATCAGCTTTACAGCCACACTAAGTAAAAACACTGTCAGCCAGCCTAGCTGCTGCTGACACCCTAAACTACCGGTTCCTATCTCACTGAGGCCAGGAACCTCAGTGACACGTACCTTCCATCAATGACGGACCCCTGTGCCTTCCTACACAGGTTATATTTCCCAATGTTTTGGGGTACCCTAATTTAAACAAAAACAAAAAATATTTAAATAAAACCAAAAAGCAGTGTAGGCTACCTCCTTATCCTCCACTTCCACCTACACCGACTCCTCAACCTCCTACTCCATATGGACCTCGTCCTCCAAGATCAAGATTATTATTTTTACGTATTTTATTTGAAGTAATTTGCCTATCCACATTTGTTTGCAGAGCACTTGCCATGCTCTTTACACTGATGAGGACAGTATACTACTACAGAGGGATCTGGATAGACTGGAGGCTTGGGCAGATAAGTGGCAGATGAGGTTTAACACTGATAAATGTAAAGTTATGCACATGGGAAGGAATAATGCAAGTCACCCGTACATACTAAATGGTAAAACACTCGGTAACACTGACATGGAAAACGATCTAGGAATTTTAATAAACAGCAAACTAAGCTGCAAAAAACAGTGTCAGGCAGCTGCTGCCAAGGCCAATAAGATAATGGGTTGCATCAGAAGGGGCATAGATGGCGGTGATAAGAACATAGTCCTACCACTTTACACATCCCTAGTCAGACCACACATGGAGGACTGTGTACAGTTCTGGGCTCCTGTGAACAAGGCAGACATAGCAGAGCTGGAGAGGGTCCGGAGGAGGGCATCTAAAGTAATAACTGGAATGGGGCAACTACAGGACCCTGAAAGATTATTAAAATTATGGTTATTCACTTTAGAAAAAAGACGACTGAGGGGAGATCTAATTAATATGTATAAATATATCAGGGGTCAGTACAGAGATCACTCCCATCATCCATTTATCCCCAAGACTGTGACGAGGGGACATCCTCTGCGTCTGGAGGAAAGAAGGTTTGTAACATAGAAACATAGAATGTGTCGGCAGATAAGACCCATTTGGCCCATCTAGTCTGGCCAATATACTGAATCCTATGAATAGTCCCTGGCTCTATCTTATATGAAGGATGGCCTTATGCCTATCCCATGCATGCTTAACCTCCTCCACTGTATTTGCAGCTACCACTTCTGCAGGAAGGCTATTCCATGCATCCACTACCCTCTCAGTAAAGTAATACTTCCTGATATTACTTTTAAACCTTTGCCCCTCTAATTTAAAACTGTGTCCTCTTGTGGTAGTTTTTCTTCTTTTAAATATGCTCTCCTCCTTTACCGAGTTGATTCCCTTTATGTATTTAGCCGTCTCTCTCATCTCCCCTCTGTCTCTTCTTTCTTCCAAGCTCTACATGTTAAGGTCCTTTAATCTTTCCTGGTAAGTTTTATCCTGCAATCCATGGACCAGTTTAGTAGCTCTTCTCTGAACTCTCTCTAGAGAATCTATATCCTTCTGGAGATATGGCCTCCAGTACTGCGCACAATACTCCAAGTGAGGCCTCACCAGTGCTCTGTACAGCGGCATAAGCACTTCACTCTTTCTACTGCTTATACCTCTCCCTATACACCCCAGCATTCTGCTGGCATTTCATGCTGCTCTATTACATTGTCTTCCTACCTTTAAGTCTTCTGAAATAATTACTCCTAAATCCCTTTCCTCAGATACTGAGGTCAGGACTGTGTCAAATATTCTATATTCTGCCCTTGGGTTTTTACGCCCCAGGTGCATTATCTTGCACTTATCCACATTAAATTTCAGTTGCCAGAGTTCTGACCATTCTTCTAGTTTTCCTAAATCCTTTTCCATTTGGCGTTTCCCTCCAGGAACATCAACCCTGTTACATATCTTTGTGTCATCAGCAAAAAGACCCACCTTACCATCGAGGCCTTCTGCAATATCACTTATGAAGATATTAAACAAAATTGGTCCCAGTACAGATCCCTGTGGAATCCCACTGGTAACATGACCTTGTTTTGAATGTTCTCCATTGACTACAACCCTCTGTTGTCTGTCACTCAGCCACTGCCTAATCCACTCAACAATATGGGAGTCCATGCTCAATGACTGCAGTTTATTGATAAGTCTTCTATGTGGGACAGTGTCAAAAGCCTTACTAAAATCTAGATATGCGATGTCTACTGCACCTCCACCGTCTATTATTTTAGTCACCCAGTCAAAAAAATCTATAAGATTAGTTTGACATGATCTCCCTGAAGTAAACCCATGCTGTTTTTCAACTTGCAATCCATGGGATTTTAGATGTTCCACAATCCTATCCTTTAATAGGGTTTCCATTAATTTCCCCACTATTGATGTCAGACTCACTGGTCTATAGTTGCTTGATTCCTCCTTACTACCTTTCTTGTGAATGGGCACGACATTTGCCAATTTCCAATCTTCCGGGACGACTCCTGTTACTAATGATTGGTTAAATAAATCTGGTAACGGTTTTGCCAGCTCACCACTAAGCTCTTTTAATAATTTTGGGTGTATCCCATCAGGCCCCTGTGACTTATTTGTCTTCACTTTAGACAGCAAACTTAGAACATCTTCCTCTGTAAAGACACAGGCATCAAACGATTTAATAGTCATCCTTTCTAGTGGAGGTCCTTCTCCTTCTTTTGTAAAAACTGAACAGAAGTATTCATTAAGGCAGTCGGCTAGCCCTTTATTCTCTTCTACATACCTTCCGTCCTTTGTTTTTAATTTAGTTATTCCTTGTTTTAATTTCCTTTTTTCATTTATATATCTGAAGAATGTCTTATCCCCTTTTTTCATAGACTGAGCTAGTTTTTCTTCTGCCTGAGCTTTAGAAGTTCTTATAACTTGCTTGGCCTCTTTCTGCCTAATCTTGTAGATTTCCTTATCTTCATTGCTCTGTTTTTTTTTATAATTACAAAATGCTATCTTTTTGTTTTTAATGATTTGGGCCACTTCTGCCGAGTACCACAGTGGTCTCTTCCTTTTTTTGCTTTTACTGACAAGTCTAATGCAATTTTCTGTTGCCTTCAATAATGCACCTTTTAAGTAGTCCCATTTCTCCTGGACTCCATGTAATCCGTTCCAGTCTGATAAGGACTCATTTATGACTAATTTCATTTTTGAAAAGTCTGTTTTTCTAAAATCCAAAACTTTTGTTTTTGTGTGGTGGGACTCTTTCACAGTTCTTATATTAAACCACACTGACTGGTGATCACTAGATCCCAAGGTTTCGCCTACAATGACATCATATACCGAATCCCCATTTGTGAATACCAAATCCAAAATGGCCTCCTTCCGGGTTGGCTCCTCAACCATTTGTTGTAGGGATAACCCCAATAGGGAATTTAGAATATCTGTACTCCTGGTAGAACTTGCTATTTTGGTTTTCCAGTTTATATCTGGAAGATTGAAATCTCCCATAATGATAACTTCTCCTTTCATTGTCATTTTAGCTATTTCTTCAACTAGTAGATCATCTAGTTCTTTTTTTTTTTTTTTTTTTTTTTTTTTTTTTTGTTTCAAAAAATTTATTGGGCAAAATACAAAACATTTACAATAAATAAGATTTTTACAATCTCTCAATTCTTAGTGACCCAGCTAATTATATATAAACATAAATATATTCAACTCGTCTTTTCATAGCAATTAGAAAACCCTCCCCTCCCTCCCCCCCAATATGTGGTGCGTCAAAGTAGGACCCCCAAATATGAAACAACCTGACCTCAGCTAATCAAATCCTCCAACCGTCCCATATCCTACTCCACTGGTACTCAGTTTCCCTCCGTTTATATATAATTTTCTCATAGTTCTTTACCTTATCAGTTAAGTTTAACCATGTATTTATGTCTGGAGCGGAACGGGCAAACCAGGTCCGACTGATCAGAACTCTAGCCAACATCAGTATTCTGCTCAGGAAAATCTTTTGATACTTGTGATTTTTTAGTTTGGAAAGATCATTAAGAACAAATACTTGTGGTTCAAAAGGAATTTGAATTTTTAGTTTATACATAATACAGTTATTGATACTATTCCAATAATTTATAAGTTCTGGACAAGTCCATATCATATGGAGAAAGTCCGCTCCTACAGTGTCACATTTGGGACAGTTGGACGAATCTCTTAACCCACATTTATTCATCCACAAGGGAGTAATATATAATCTGTGACAAATATAGAATTGTATTAGAACATGGTTGAAGTTCTGGGATAATAAAGATAAATTCCCAAAAATATTCTCCCAGCCTTCTATTTGTAAATTCGGACAATCCACCTCCCACGCTTTTTGTCCTGGTGAGTGTATATCACTAAACCGTGTCTTTAGTAATAACTTATATATATTGGAAATTTTTATTCTAGAAGGTGTACCCCCTACCCAATCATTCAAAAACGGTAAATCATCTATATCCAACAGCCGCTTATCATCCAAACTAGATAATACAGATCGCAATTGAAAATACCTAAACCATGAAAGATTTTTTATAGTGTGTGTCATTTCTATAAAAGGTTTAATTTCTCTATCTTTAACTACCTGTGAAATATATAAAATGTTATTATTCTGCCAAAATGTGTCAGCTGCAATTTCATCTAGCCCTTGTAAATAGAAATTATGCCAAAGAGGCGTAAATATAAGTGAACCCTTAACCTTCAACCATGTCCTAATTGTGGCCCACACTTTCAGGAGTAGTTTTATAGTCTCTCTGTAGCCTTGGTCATAGATCTTCAATAGCCCAGATTCCAACAAAGTGAAAATATTATTGTGAGCGTGACTAGTTACCAACTTCCCCAGCAGTGCACTGTTCTCTGATTCATAACACATCAATAACTGGGCTGCAATAAAGTACCCCTTAAAATAGGGGAGATTTAAGCCCCCGCACTCCACAGATTTATACAAATATTCCAACTTAATTCGAACTCGCTTTCTTCCCCAGATTAAATCATTAATTATTCTTTCCATAAGTTTAAAATGTTTATCTTGTATCCAAATAGGTGTATTCCTAAGCACATAAAGAAATTGTGGTAGTATCACCATTTTAACTAATGAAACTCGATCAGCTCTAGATAGGGGAAGTTTCAGCCAGATTCCTATTTTTGCTCTGATCTTTACCATTATAGGAATCAAATTAAGTTCTAAAAAATTTTCAACTCGAGGCGATATAGTCAAACCCAAGTATTGAAAAGTATCAACAGTATCCAACTGTGTAAAAGGAACCTCTTTCTGTAGCAGGGGGTCTATTGGGAGCAGACTGGTCTTGGCCCAGTTTATAAGAAAACCAGACACCTCTCCAAATAGTTTAACCATTTGAATAATCCTAGGGAGAGTAGTTTCCGTATGATCTATAAAGAACAAAACATCATCTGCATATAATGAAATACGGTCTTGTATTCCTAGTGTCCCAAATCCTTTGACCTGATCATCCTGCCTGATAGCAATCGCAAGGGGTTCGATATACACATCAAATAATAAGGGAGATAATGGGCAACCCTGACGGGTGCCTCTGTTTAAATCAATACTACTACTCAAAATTCCATTAAGGCTCAATTTGGCCCTCGGAGATCTATATAATAACTTAAGAATGCGTATGAACCTTTCTCCAAAGCCCATCCTAGCAAGAACCTTCCAGAGGAAGCGCCACTCCACCCTGTCAAAGGCCTTAGAGGCATCCAATGACAGGATGGAGCGGGCGGTCCCCCCAGGGGCCTGGATATTAGAAAAGAGCCGATGTAAATTATGATGTGTACCCTTATTTTGAATAAAACCGCTCTGGTCCGGATGTACAATGGAGGAAATGACCCTAGAAAGCCTTGTAGCGAGGACCCTCGCAAGAAGCTTTACATCTGCATTGAGCAGAGAAATTGGTCTATAAGATTCTAAATCTAGAGGGTCCTTGCCTTTTTTTGGGATTAATATTATTATAGCCTCCATCATTGAATCTGGTAGTATCCCATCCTTCATTGATTCAGCAAAGACCTCCAACAATCTGGGAAAAATACAGTCCCCATATTTAGTATAGAATTCATATGGAAGCCCGTCTGAACCAGGAGTGGAGTTAGCTGAGCATAGTTTAATAGCTCCCTCAAGTTCCTGCATTGAAACCTCCAATTCTAGTGCTTTTTTTTGCGTCTCAGTAATAGTTGAGAAGTTGATCCTATCTAGATAGGAATCTATCTTATCCTCTGTAATGTTGGAATCAGCTTTGTACAGGTCAAGGAAATAATCAAGAAAGGCCTTCTCCACCAGGCCCTGTCTAGTGACTATCCTACCATCACTCGCTCGAACCTTATCTATATGTTTTTTTGGTTGTTGATTGGAGATTACTCTAGAAAGGAGTTTACCAGGTCGCCCTGACTCTGTAAAGTATTTTTGCCCTTTAAAAAAAAGACTCTGTTGAGCCTTATCCAGTAAAAAGTTAGCATATATTTGGGTGGCTTTTTGCATATTTTCCCTATTCTTCTGCGTCTTATTTATATGGAAGGATTCTGTCGCCAACACTGCATCTTTTTCTAGATTTTTCTGTTTTTTAGCATATTCCCTTCTAAGATTCGTAATGTTACTAACCATCAATCCCCTCATATACGCCTTAAAGGTGTCCCATACCACTTGAATTTTTGCTGAGCCATAGTTTATATCCCAAAATCGGCCTATTTCATTTTGAATTATTTCATGTGTCTTTATAACTGATAGCCAATAAGGGTTTAGTCTAAAGGGAGGTTTTGGTGTATATCTTTCCTGAGATAAGCATAGTTCAAGTAATAGCGGAGAGTGATCGGATATTGACCTTGTTTCATATTTCATTCGCTTTATCAATTTCAGATGTTTACTATTTATCAATACAAGATCTATTCTAGACAACGATTTACCTGCATTACTAAAGCATGAAAAAACCCTTTTCCCCTGTCCCAGAGTTTCCCAAGCGTCCTCAAATCCAGCCTCCAGGCAAAACCGTGCAAGGGGAGACCCCTGGACCGGACTGTCCCTCCCAGCACTCATAGAAACCCTGTCACGTATAGGATCGATGACACAGTTAAAATCGCCAATAATCAATGTTGGACATTCTGGCCATTTATCCATGAATAATAGAAGAGAATTGAGAACCGAAAAAGAAAATGGCGGTGGGATATAGACAAAGGCCAAAATACATAGCTTTCCCCCTAACCTACAATATAAAAAGATAAATCTCCCCTGTTGGTCGACAGAGGATGCCTCACAGACGAAATCAATAAGTCTATGTATCAACACCGTAACACCTCTTGAATAATTGGAGAGGGTCGAATGATACGAATGCGCAGCCCATCCCCTGTCGACCACTCTAGTGGTCTCTTCAGTAAGGTGGGTCTCTAACAAGCATACTATTGCTGGTAGATGGGCCTGAGTCAGGTCAAAAACCGCTTGTCTCTTACCTCTTTCCCCCAAACCCCGTATATTCCAAGCAAGAATTCTAATCATCGTCATCAACAATGGTTAAGTGAAGAAACAGGAGAGAGGGAGAAAAGAGAAAAAAGAAGAAAAGTAGTAAACCAAAAAAAAAAAGGGGAACCACACCTACTTTGACGCACCACAACCCAACCCCCCCCCCCCACCCCTCCCCCCCCCCCCCCACAAGCAATCCACCACATATTGTAGTAGATTTCTTTCCTATGACCAACCCACCCGCACTCCCCCCAACACAGCCATCCCCATTAGGAAGCAGAGAAAAATACATTTAGGGGTATAGGCCCCTTATAGTACTAACTATTCCCGCCAGATCATAACCCAATTACATTATCGATTATTTCGGTCAAGCCAGTCCTCAGCTTCTTCCGGGGTGTCAAAAAAAAGGGTTTTGTCATTAAAAACAATCCGCAATTTGGCTGGGAATATAAGCGAATATTTAATATCTCTTTCTCTTAGCCTCTTTTTAACAATCATAAATGTGCGTCTCTTTTCTTGTATTTCTTTTGAAAAGTCGGGAAAAAAAGCCAATCTAACCCCGTTATACATAACTGGTGGGGATTCCCTCGCCCTTCTCAGGAGGACGTCCCTGTCCCCTGTCGTCAATAACTTAGCAAGGACTGTCCGAGGTTGTCTCCCTGGAATTGGTTTTCCCCCTGGGACCCGATGAGCTCTTTCAATCATAAAAAAAGGAGAAAATGAATCTTTCCCAAAGTTCTCAAGAATTAATTTCTGTACAAATTGGGTTGGATTTTTTTCTTCCGCGCCCTCTGGAATCCCAATTATTCTCACATTGTATCTTCGTGACCTATCTTCAAGGTCCACTACCTTTTTCTTCAAGAGATTATATTCAGATTTAAATGTGGAGACTTCCGTTTTTATTTTTTTGGATTCATTCTGTATAAGGGTGACGGAGCTTTCAAGGTTGTGGACTCTATCTCGGATTTTGGACAAATCATCTTTTATTAGACCCACATCAACTTGAATAAACCCCAATTGGGTTGTGACCGCCTGTATTAAATCCCCGTTCTGTTTAACCGCGAGGAGTATTTCTTCTAGCGGAGAAGAGTTATCATTAGGGATTACTTCCCCCATTATACCGTCTTCTTCTTCGGGGTATCTAGCGATTTTTTGTGTTTCTAACTCAGTTAGCTCTGAGTCATCATTTTTTTTTTTTGAGAAAAATTCCTTTTGTCCGCCCCTGGTATTGACCCTAGGAGACCTCAGGAACTGGTCCAATTTTGTTGGTTCAGGAGTTTTGGACCCGTGTTTCTGGCTTGAGAGATCAGTCGAGCGCCTAGTAGCTTTTGGGGCCATAACTTTTTTCCTGCTTTTTTTATTTATTTATTTTTTATAGTTTTTATTTATTTCTCTTTTGTCTTTTCTTTCGCCTTATTCCGCCTCTTTCTCTCCTTTTTAATATATATATCTTTTCTTCTTTGCTCTCCTTCTTTCTCCTTTTTTTTTTTTTTTTTTTTTTTCCTTTCCTTTTTTTTTTTAATTCTCTTTCACTTTTTTTCTTGTTTTTTATCTTTTTTTCCTCCCTTTTTCTTCCACTCCCCTCTTGTTTATTCTTATTTTCTTATCTTTCTTTTTTTATAACTTTTTTCTTCACCTTTTTTTCTTCCCTTCTTCCCCCTTCGTCCCCCTATTTTTTTTCTTTTTTGTTAAATATATCCGCTCTTCTTTATACTCTTTCTCCTCCTTTAAATTCTTTTTTTTTTTTTTTTTTTTTTTTTTTCCCCCCTTCTCTTTTTTTTTTAAGATACTGGACAAAAACCAGAGATCCAATACAGAATTAATTGTATCATGGGCTTCATACAGGCCCCCCCGAAGAGTCCAGCAAATTATCGATCTCCACTCAGGGTTAGTTAGATTCACAAACACAGGGAGGTTAATCACCACAGGATCCAGGAGAGGAGAGAGCAAGTCGATAGAGGGTGCAGACACAGGGGAAGGAACAGATCATGCACAATAGCGTGAGGAGAGAAGAAGCAAGGATGATTTTGGCAGCGGTCCCAAATATGTATCCTCAGCTTGTCAGCTTGTCCAACAGAGGAGCCACTCACACTAACAACAGGAGGGGAGCAGCGAACCAACGAGGACCGGAGACACACTCCACAGAAGAACTCCACATACCGACCTGTTCACGACGGCAGGGAAGGTAAAACAGGAGAGAGCGGCAGAAGCGGCAGGAACAGCCAGATCGGAAATAAGCAGAAAAGCAGGCCCCACGTCCGAGCGCAACAACCGGTAACAACAGCGTCTTAGGCCGTAGATGAAAGGCAGTAGAGTAGCGCTGTAGATTAACCCACGGTCATGAAGAGGGTGCGGGGAAGGTTCGGCACAGAGACGCCAACATGTTCCAAGCAGCGAGACAGCTGAGCCGGGAGGGGGGAGGCGGAGAGCGCGACGTCCTCTACGTCATCACGTCATCTTGAACATGTCCTATTCTTGTTGGCCAGATTCGATCATCTTGTTCTTTAACTTGACCAGGTGGTCTATATATCACACCTACACGAGTTACTGCATGATTAGCAAACTGCAACGTAACCCAAACTGACTCTATGTTGGCCTCACCAACTTGTATTAGGTTAGATTTAATGCTATCTTTCACATACAGGGCCACTCCTCCTCCTTTCTTGCCTTCTCTGTCTCTTCTGTATAAAGAGTACCCTGGTATGGTTATGTCCCAGTCATTTCTTTCATTAAACCATGTCTCCGTAACAGCCACTAAATCTACATTCTCAGATGCCATTATTGACCCAAGTTCATTGATTTTTTTTACCTAAACTGCGAGCATTTGTAGACAGGACTCTGAGCTTATCATTTCTTAGCCTCTGTGCTTCTGACCTGTTCTGGCATTGTTTCGGGGGGCAATTGGACTCTTTTATTTTCACTCTTTTGCCCCCCCTTCCTAGTTTAAATACTCTTTCGCAAATTCTTGGAGTTGTTCACTAAGTACATTTGTTCCTTTGAGAGAAAGGAACAAACATAGAAAAGGCTTCTAGGAGGTAGCCTACACTGCTGTACACAAACATAGAAAAGGATTCTTTACTGTAAGAGCAGTGAGACTATGGACTCTGTACTGTAAGAGCAGTGAGACTATGGACTCTGTACGGTAAGAGCGGTGAGACTATAGACTCTTTACTGTAAGAGCAGTGAGACTATGGACTCTATACTGTAAGAGCGGTGAGACTATGGACTCTTTACTGTAAGAGCAGTGAGACTATGGACTCTTACTGTAAGAGCAGTGAGACTATGGACTCTATACTGTAAGAGCAGCGAGACTATGGACTCTATACTGTAAGAGCAGTGAGACTATGGACTCTACTGTAAGAGCAGTGATACTATGGACTCTTTACTGTAAGAGCAGTGAGACTATGGACTCATACTGTAAGAGCAGTGAGACTATGGACTCTATACTGTAAGAGCAGTGAGACTATGGACTCTTACTGTAAGAGCAGTGAGACTATGGACTCTTACTGTAAGAGCAGTGAGACTATGGACTCTTACTGTAAGAGCAGTGAGACTATGGACTCTATACTGTAAGAGCAGTGAGACTATGGACTCTTACTGTAAGAGCAGTGAGACTATGGACTCTTACTGTAAGAGCAGTGAGACTATGGACTCTTACTGTAAGAGCAGTGAGACTATGGACTCTTTACTGTAAGAGCAGTGAGACTATGGACTCTTACTGTAAGAGCAGTGAGACTATGGACTCTATACTGTAAGAGCAGTGAGGACTATGGACTCTTACTGTAAGAGCAGTGAGGACTATGACTCTATTACGGTAAGAGCAGTGAGACTATGGACTCTTTACTGTAAGAGCAGTGAGACTATGGACTCTTTACTGTAAGAGCAGGTGAGGACTATGGACTCTTACTGTAAGAGCAGTGAGACTATGGACTCATTACTGTAAGAGCAGTGAGGACTATGGACTCTATCCTGTAAGAGCAGTGAGACTATGGACTCTTTCTGTAAGAGCAGTGAGACTATGGACTCTTTACTGTAAGAGCAGTGAGGACTATGGACTCTATACTGTAAGAGCAGTGAGACTATGGACTCTTATACTGTAAGAGCAGTGAGACTATGGACTCTTTACTGTAAGAGCAGTGAGACTATGGGACTCTTTACTGTAAGAGCGTGAGACTATGGACTCTTTACTGTAAGAGCAGGTGAGACTATGGACTCTTTACTGTAAGAGCAGTGAGACTATGGACTCTTTACTGTAAGAGCAGTGGGAGCAGTGAGACTATGGACTCTTTACTGTAAGAGCAGTGAGACTATGGACTCTTTACTGTAAGAGCAGTGAGACTATGGACTCTTTACTGTAAGAGCAGTGAGACTATGGACTCTTACTGTAAGAGCAGTGAGACTATGGACTCTTTACTGTAAGAGCAGTGAGACTATGGACTCTTTACTGTAAGAGCAGTGAGACTATGGACTCTTACTGTAAGAGCAGTGAGACTATGGACTCTTTACTGTAAGAGCAGTGAGACTATGGACTCTTTACTGTAAGAGCAGTGAGACTATGGACTCTTACTGTAAGAGCGGTGAGACTATGGACTCTTTACTGTAAGAGCGGTGAGACTATGGACTCTTTACTGTAAGAGCAGTGAGACTATGGACTCTTACTGTAAGAGCAGTGAGACTATGGACTCTTTACTGTAAGAGCAGTGAGACTATGGACTCTTTACTGTAAGAGCAGTGAGACTATGGACTCTTTACTGTAAGAGCAGTGAGACTATGGACTCTTTACTGTAAGAGCAGTGAGACTATGGACTCTTACTGTAAGAGCAGTGAGGACTATGGACTCTATACTGTAAGAGCAGTGAGACTATGGACTCTTTACTGTAAGAGCAGTGAGACTATGGACTCTTTACTGTAAGAGCTGTGAGACTATGGACTCTTTACTGTAAGAGCTGTGAGACTATGGACTCTATACTGTAAGAGCAGTGAGACTATGGACTCTTATACTGTAAGAGCAGTGAGACTATGGACTCTTTACTGTAAGAGCAGGTGAGGACTATGGACTCTATACTGTAAGAGCAGTGAGACTATGGACTCTTTTACTGTAAGAGCAGTGAGACTATGGACTCTTTACTGTAAGAGCAGTGAGACTATGGACTCTTTACTGTAAGAGCGGTGAGACTATGGACTCTTTACTGTAAGAGCAGTGAGACTATGGCCTCTTTACTGTAAGAGCAGTGAGACTATGGACTCTTTACTGTAAGAGCAGTGAGACTATGGACTCTACTGTAAGAGCAGTGAGACTATGGACTCTTTACTGTAAGAGCGGTGAGACTATGGACTCTTTACTGTAAGAGCAGTGAGACTATGGACTCTTTACTGTAAGAGCAGTGAGACTATGGACTCTATACTGTAAGAGCGGTGAGACTATGGACTCTTTACTGTAAGAGCAGTGAGACTATGGACTCTATACTGTAAGAGCAGTGAGACTATGGACTCTTACTGTAAGAGCAGTGAGACTATGGACTCTTTACTGTAAGAGCAGTGAGACTATGGACTCTATACTGTAAGAGCAGTGAGACTATGGACTCTTACTGTAAGAGCAGTGAGACTATGGACTCTTTACTGTAAGAGCAGTGAGACTATGGACTCTTACTGTAAGAGCAGTGAGACTATGGACTCTATACGTAAGTGAGACTATGGACTCTTACTGTAAGCAGTGAGACTATGGACTCTATACTGTAAGAGCAGTGAGACTATGGACTCTTTACTGTAAGAGCAGTGAGACTATGGACTCTTACTGTAAAGCGTGAGACTATGGACTCTTTACTGTAAGAGCAGTGAGACTATGGACTCTATACTGTAAGAGCAGTGAGACTATGGACTCTTTACTGTAAGAGCAGTGAGACTATGGACTCTGTACTGTAAGAGCAGTGAGACTATGGACTCTGTACTGTAAGAGCAGTGAGACTATGAACTCTTTACTGTAAGAGCAGTGAGACTATGGACTCTTTACTGTAAGAGCAGTGAGACTATGGACTCTTTACTGTAAGAGCAGTGAGACTATGGACTCTTTACTGTAAGAGCAGTGAGACTATGGACTCTATACTGTAAGAGCAGTGAGACTATGGACTCTTTACTGTAAGAGCAGTGAGACTATGGACTCTTTACTGTAAGAGCAGTGAGACTATGGACTCTCTGCCTGAGGAGGTGGGGATGGTGAGTTCACTATATGAATTCAGGAGGGGCCTGGATGTATTTCTGGAGTGTAATAATATTACAGGCTATAGCTACTAGAGAGGGGTCGTTGATCCAGGGAGTTATTCTGATTCCTGACTGGAGTCGGGAAGGAATTTTTTATTCCCCTAAAGTGGGGAAAATTGGCTTCTACCTCACAGTTTTTTTTTTGCCTTCCTCTGGATCAACTTGCAGGATAACAGGCCGAACTGGAAGGACAAATGTCTTTTTTCAGCCTTATGTACTATGTTACATGTTACTGCCATTTACAGACCTCTAGCCCTTTCCATGACTTTTTTGCAGCCATTTTCGTGCTCCAAAGTTCGGGTCCCTATTGACTTCAATAGGGTCTGGGTTAGGGGTCAAGTTCGGGTCCCGAACTCAATCTTTTTTGTGAAGTTTGGCCGAACCCGTCAAACCTGCTCAACTCTAGTGGTAAACAATGTCTGGGTTTTTCCCTCCAAAACATGCTCTTCTTTAAACCCTATGGCAGCTGTGGAAAATTACCAGCTTCTTATTCAAAGCCCTAACAGCCTCTCAGTATTCATTAACCCTTTCCACAGTCATGTAAATACAGTGATAATGAACAGGATATATATCACAACGTATAGAAGTTGCAGTAACTTGGCTGAGCACCCAAGTATAATGGAAGTCAATGGGAGACAACCAGGCACCCCCTGTAAGAGCAGTGAGACTATGGACTCTATACTGTAAGAGCAGTGAGACTATGGACTCTATACTGTAAGAGCAGTGAGACTATGGACTCTTTACTGTAAGAGCAGTGAGACTATGGACTCTGTACTGTAAGAGCAGTGAGACTATGGACTCTTTACTGTAAGAGCAGTGAGACTATGGACTCTTTATTGTAAGAGCAGTGAGACTATGGACTCTATACTGTAAGAGCAGTGAGACTATGGACTCTATACTGTAAGAGCAGTGAGGACTATGGACTCTTTACTGTAAGAGCAGTGAGACTATGGACTCTATACTGTAAGAGCAGTGAGACTATGGACTCTATACTGTAAGAGCAGTGAGACTATGGACTCTTTATTGTAAGAGCAGTGAGACTATGGACTCTATACTGTAAGAGCAGTGAGACTATGGACTCTATACTGTAAGAGCAGTGAGACTATGGACTCTTTACTGTAAGAGCAGTGAGACTATGGACTCTATACTGTAAGAGCAGTGAGACTATGGACTCTTTACTGTAAGATCAGTGAGACTATGGACTCTATACTGTAAGAGCGGTGAGACTATGGACTCTGTACTGTAAGAGCAGTGAGACTATGGACTCTTTACTGTAAGAGCAGTGAGACTATGGACTCTTTACTGTAAGAGCAGTGAGACTATGGACTCTGTACTGTAAGAGCAGTGAGACTATGGACTCTATACTGTAAGAGCAGTGAGACTATGGACTCTTTACTGTAAGAGCAGTGAGACTATGGACTCTTTACTGTAAGAGCAGTGAGACTATGGACTCTTTACTGTAAGAGCAGTGAGACTATGGACTCTTACTGTAAGAGCAGTGAGACTATGGACTCTTTACTGTAAGAGCAGTGAGACTATGGACTCTTTACTGTAAGAGCAGTGAGACTATGGACTCTTTACTGTAAGAGCAGTGAGACTATGGACTCTTACTGTAAGAGCAGTGAGACTATGGACTCTATACTGTAAGAGCAGTGAGACTATGGACTCTTTACTGTAAGAGCAGTGAGACTATGGACTCTGTACTGTAAGAGCAGTGAGGACTATGGACTCTATACTGTAAGAGCAGTGAGACTATGGACTCTTTACTGTAAGAGCAGTGAGACTATGGACTCTATACTGTAAGAGCAGTGAGACTATGGACTCTTTACTGTAAGAGCAGTGAGACTATGGACTCTGTACTGTAAGAGCAGTGAGACTATGGACTCTTATACTGTAAGAGCAGTGAGACTATGGACTCTTTACTGTAAGAGCAGTGAGACTATGGACTCTTTACTGTAAGAGCAGTGAGACTATGGACTCTTTACTGTAAGAGCAGTGAGACTATGGACTCTTTACTGTAAGAGCAGTGAGACTATGGACTCTTACTGTAAGAGCAGTGAGACTATGGACTCTTTACTGTAAGAGCAGTGAGACTATGGACTCTTTACTGTAAGAGCAGTGAGACTATGGACTCTATACTGTAAGAGCAGTGAGACTATGGACTCTATACTGTAAGAGCAGTGAGACTATGGACTCTTTACTGTAAGAGCAGTGAGACTATGTACTCTTTACTGTAAGAGCAGTGAGACTATGGACTCTTTACTGTAAGAGCAGTGAGACTATGGACTCTATACTGTAAGAGCAGTGAGACTATGGACTCTTTACTGTAAGAGCAGTGAGACTATGGACTCTTTACTGTAAGAGCAGTGAGACTATGGACTCTATACTGTAAGAGCAGTGAGACTATGGACTCTTTACTGTAAGAGCAGTGAGACTATGGACTGTATACTGTAAGAGCAGTGAGACTATGGACTCTTTACTGTAAGAGCAGTGAGACTATGGACTCTATACTGTAAGAGCAGTGAGACTATGGACTCTTTACTGTAAGAGCAGTGTGAGACTATGGACTCTATACTGTAAGAGCAGTGAGTCTATGGACTCTATACTGTAAGAGCAGTGAGACTATGGACTCTTTACTGTAAGAGCAGTGAGACTATGGACTCTTTACTGTAAGAGCAGTGAGACTATGGACTCTTTACTGTAAGAGCAGTGAGACTATGGACTCTTTACTGTAAGAGCAGTGAGACTATGGACTCTATACTGTAAGAGCAGTGAGACTATGGACTCTATACTGTAAGAGCAGTGAGACTATGGACTCTATACTGTAAGAGCAGTGAGACTATGGACTCTTTACTGTAAGAGCAGTGAGACTATGGACTCTTTACTGTAAGAGCAGTGAGACTATGGACTCTATACTGTAAGAGCAGTGAGACTATGGACTCTTTACTGTAAGAGCAGTGAGACTATGGACTCTCTGCCTGAGGAGGTGGTGATGGTGAGTTCACTATATGAATTCAGGAGGGGCCTGGATGTATTTCTGGAGTGTAATAATATTACAGGCTATAGCTACTAGAGAGGGGTCGTTGATCCAGGGAGTTATTCTGATTCCTGACTGGAGTCGGGAAGGAATTTTTTATTCCCCTAAAGTGGGGAAAATTGGCTTCTACCTCACAGTTTTTTTTTTGCCTTCCTCTGGATCAACTTGCAGGATAACAGGCCGAACTGGATGGACAAATGTCTTTTTTCAGCCTTATGTACTATGTTACATGTTACTGCCATTTACAGACCTCTAGCCCTTTCCATGACTTTTTTGCAGCCATTTTCGTGCTCCAAAGTTCGGGTCCCTATTGACTTCAATAGGGTCTGGGTTAGGGGTCAAGTTCGGGTCCCGAACTCAATCTTTTTTGTGAAGTTTGGCCGAACCCGTCAAACCTGCTCAACTCTAGTGGTAAACAATGTCTGGGTTTTTCCCTCCAAAACATGCTCTTCTTTAAACCCTATGGCAGCTGTGGAAAATTACCAGCTTCTTATTCAAAGCCCTAACAGCCTCTCAGTATTCATGAACCCTTTCCACAGTCATGTAAATACAGTGATAATGAACAGGATATATATCACAACGTATAGAAGTTGCAGTAACTTGGCTGAGCACCCAAGTATAATGGAAGTCAATGGGAGACAACCAGGCACCCCCTGCTCTGAAGAGGGGAGGGTGCCTGGTCCATTAGAAAAGGTCAGAAAGTGACAGAAACACCACCAAAATGGATCGGGAACACCATGGGGACGATGTCTGGATGCATCTTGGACTCCCAGGTCGCTGCTGGGAACCATGTTGTCAGAGTTGTACGCCACTTTTACAGACTGACAAATATATGCACAAAACCCCCCCAAAAAATCTATTTTACAGGAAAAATTGTTAGGAAACATTCTTTCCTGTATATTCAATTGTATATAAAGTGCTGAAATAAAATTACAAGCAAGAGGCACTCCAAAATAGCCTGTATATCACATAAAGGAGGGCCTCATTCACATTGTGGTACAATTGTTCAGGTAGTGGGACTCCTACACTCATAAAGCCTATGCACTTGTCAGGAAGCAGGGGGTGTTACCCCTACTCTGGGACCACGGGCACGGCGCAGGGAACGGGTTCCCCTTCAGCTCGGTAGAACACCTGGTGCCCGAGGTGCGGGTGCACGGCGTGTGCGCAGTACACAGGCTGCTCGCACATTTCCGGGTGCATAGAGTTCCTGCATTATCCGGCTGTCAGGTGTGAGCCTTGCTGAGGGAGATTCCCAGTACACACCTTCCACCTTCCTCGCCTGCCATTGGTTCCTGGGGAGGGTGGTTCCTACCTTTCCTGGCTATAAAGACCTGGCCTGAGCTCTGGTTCATTGCTGAGTTATTCCACCTTATGGTGAACACCTAGCCTCCCTGCAGATCCTTCTATTGCCTGTTGTTTCTTTGTATCCTTCCCGGCTACTGACCCCTGGACTGTCTTCCGCCTTGAACCTTCGCTGCCTGCCTCGACCCGGATTGGACATTGACTACCCCTCTTGGATTATCCCTAAACTTGTACCGCATTCTGGGCTGTCAGCTGCTTACTGCCAGTGGGTTCCTCATCCCACTACTGGCTCCCTGGGAGGTTCGTGACATAATAACTCAGCCTTCACCATGGAACCCGCAAAAGCAGTGGATCCCATGACGGCCATGACCCAGCAACTTAACCTCATGACGCAGGCCTTTCAGGAGATGCAAGCGAGTCATGAGCACCTGCTGCAGAGGGTTGCCACACAGGAGCAGCGCATCGCAGAGCGCACCGCGCTACCACCCTCGCCTCCCCCTACGCCGGCGCGCACCCTGGAAGTGGTCTCTAGCGAGCCGTCAGTCAGCCTCCCTGAGCGGTTTTCAGGAGATCGGAGGAAGTACCGCTCCTTCATCATCTCCTGCGAGCTGTTGTTTTCCCTGAAGCCACGTACATATGCCACGGACTTCGTCAAGGTACGCACGGCAATTTCCTTGCTCTCAGGGCCTCCCCAGACCTGGGCGCACCAACTCCTACTAGCCGATGACCCAGTGCTGGCATCTTGGAAGTCCTTTGCCGCAGCTATGCAAAGACTTTATGATGACCCCCTGCGTTCTTCAACCGCCAGGGGTACCTTGCGCACCCTCCGCCAGGGCAGACGTCCAGTGGAGGATTACATCATGGAATTCCGTGAGGTAGCCCCGGATACGGGCTTGAACGAGGTGGCCTTGATTGACCAATTCCGCATCGGTTTGTCCGAGCAGCTCAAGGATGAGCTCGCCCGCATTGGGGTGCCGGGCTCCTTGGGGGGCCTGATGGACTCAGTAACCCACCTGGATCGCCGCTTCCGGGAAAGACGACAGGAGCGACAACAGACCCCGCCTCTAACGGAGCGCCGGTCGGAACCCTTAAGGCTTCCTGTTCCTGTGGCAGCAGACGGTAACCAGGAGGAGCCGATGCAGATCGGGGCTGTTCGGGGTCCCCTGTCCACGGTGGAGAGAACCAGGAGAAGAACCTTGCATCTGTGTTTATATTGCGCAAAACCGGGCCATTTCCTGAAGGACTGTCCCATCAAACCTCCCGAAGGTAGGCCGGAGACACCCACGGTATGCATTAACCTACCTATGTATAACAACTCGTCTCATCTCACCATCCCTGTTTCCCTGCAGCTGGGCAACAACAATATTGATCTCTCTGCCATCATTGATTCGGGCGCAAGCAGCTGTTTTATGGACAAGGATCTGGCTTTCCGACTAGGCATCCCGTTGCGCCCTAAGAAGAACCCATCCCAGCTGCATCTGGTGGATGGCAGCACCCTAAAGACGGGACCTATCGCCATGGAATCACATCCCTTGTTCCTCCGCATCGGCCTTTACCATTCCGAGAAGATCGTGTGGGACATCGTGCCTTCCCCCTTGTTTCCAGTCATTTTAGGCATCCCCTGGCTTAGGAGACACAACCCCACGATTAACTGGACCTCTGGCTCCATCACCTTCACGCCCCCCTCCGGTTCTCCTGTTCACGCGTCTCCGGCTCCAAGCCCTCCTGCGGTTCTGGGCACCGTTGAACACAGACTACCTGACAAATATCGGGACTATGCAGACGTTTTTGAAAAAAAAGGAGCAGACGCCTTGCCGCCACACAGGCCTTATGATTGCCCCATTGACCTGCTCCCTGGAGCCCCACTGCCGTACGGGCGCTTGTACAATCTGTCCGAACCCGAGACCAGGGCCCTGAAGGACTACATAGAGGAGAGCCTAGCGAAGGGGTTCATCCGTCCCTCGACCTCTCCAGTTGGGGCCGGCATCTTCTTTGTGGGGAAAAAAGATGGGGGTCTCCGGCCCTGTGTCGATTACCGGGCCCTGAACGACATCACCAAGAAAAACCGGTACCCACTCCCTCTCATTCCCGACTTGCTGGACAGAGTCAAGGATGCCCGTTTCTTCACCAAGATCGACCTCCGTGGGGCCTACAATCTGATTCGTGTCAGGGAGGGGGATGAGTGGAAGACAGCATTCCGCTCACGGTTTGGGCACTACGAGTACCTTGTCATGCCCTTCGGGCTCTGTAACGCCCCTGCCACATTTCAGTGCTTCATCAATGACGTCTTCCGTGACCTGTTGGATACCCATGTTGTGGTATATCTGGACGATATCCTTGTCTTCTCCAGATCACTGCCACAACACGAACGGCATGTCAAATCGGTGCTCCAGCGTCTGCGGACCCACAGTCTCTATGGCAAGCTTGAAAAAAGCACCTTCGAAGTCTTGTCCATTGAGTTCCTGGGCTACATCCTATCCCCAGGTCGAGTGGAGATGGACCCCAGGAAGATCCAGGCCGTCCAGAATTGGGCTGTCCCCCGCAATCGGCGGATGGTGCAGCAGTTCATTGGTTTTGCCAATTTTTACCGCCGATTCATTCGGAACTTTTCAGCGATCTGCGCTCCCATCACTGCTCTGACCAGGAGCAACACCCTGTTTGAATGGACCCCGAAGGTCCAACAGGCATTCCAGCACCTTAAGAGGCTGTTCACACAGGCACCTATACTGGTACAACCGGACGCCTCTTGCCCGTTTTTTCTGGAGACCGATGCCTCCGAGGGGGCTATCGGGGCTGTTCTCTCCCAGGTCCAAGGGGAGAAGCAGCTTCTCCATCCCGTTGCCTTTTATTCCCGCAAACTCACCGGGGCCGAACGCAACTATGATGTGGGTGAGAGGGAGCTGCTCGCTATCAAGGACGCCCTGGAGGAATGGAGACATTTGCTGGAAGGAGCCGAAAACCCTGTGGTAGTGTACACCGACCATCGCAACCTCGAATATCTCCGCAGTGCCAAGCGACTGCGTCCTCGACAAGCCAGGTGGGCTCTCTTTTTCTCCCGTTTTCGCCTCCAGATTACCTATCGACCGGGATCCAAGAACGGCAAGGCTGATGCCTTGTCCCGTATGTGCTCCTCCGAGGCCGATCCTGCACCTCCGGAACCGATCCTGCCAGCCGCATACTTTCTAGCCACCCAACACTCCTTGATCGAGAGGATCCGACGGGCCAGCATGCCAGCTCCAGAGGAGGCAGCCCATCTGCCTAATGAAGCAGGGGCTTTGTTACCACCAACAGTGGATCTACGTCCCAGTCTCCCAGCGACTGCCTGTACTACAGCATCACCATGACCACCCCACAGCAGGCCACCGAGGTAGGCGCAACACCATGGAATGCATCCTACGTCAGTTTTGGTGGCCCTCTTTGGCAGCCGACGTACGCTCCTTCATAGAGTCTTGTTCCGTGTGTGCACTCTACAAACGTCCCACCTCAAAACCTGTTGGGTTATTACAGCCTCTGCCAGTGCCAACCCTTCCATGGCGCAACATAGCCATGGATTTCATTGTGGACTTACCGCCTTCACAAGCCTGTACCACCATCATGGTGGTGGTGGACAGATGTACCAAGATGTCCCACTTCATTCCGACCTCCGGTCTCCCGACGGCCCAAAAAACCTCAGAGTTGTTCCTCCAACACGTGTTCCGGTTGCACGGGCTCCCTGATTCCATCGTCTCAGACCGGGGCTCACAATTCACCTCCCGCTTTTGGACCCAGTTTTGCCGTAGCCTTCATATCACTCGCAGCCTGTCTTCTGCCTATCACCCCCAGTCCAATGGGCAGACCGAAAGGACCAACCAAACTCTCGAACAGTTCCTTCGCTGTTACACATCCCATCTACAAGACGACTGGGTGAGCCATCTCCCCTTCGCGGAATTTTCCTTCAACAATCAGCTTCATTCCTCCACCGGGCTCTCACCATTCTATGCCAACTATGGCTATCATCCCGCAACTCTCCGGGATCTCCCCCTTGATGTCCCAGTGCCTGAAGTGGCTCAACGGCTCCGGCTCCTACGAGAACTGAGGCGGACCCTAACGCAACAACTCCAGGTCGCTCAAGCTGTCCTGTCCCTCCCGAAAACTGGGACCCCGTTACCTTGGTCCTTTTGAGATCGTGAGTATGGTCAACAACGTTGCAGCCAAGCTCCAGTTGCCTACTTCCCTGGGAATCCACCCGGTATTCCACGTGTCCTTGTTGAAACCACACCGTGCCAACCCATTCCCGGACCGGGCACCTGCTCCACCACCTCCCATCCAGGTGAATAACGATGATGAGTATGAAGTCCAGGAGATCCTGGACTCCCGCCGCCGGCGTGGGGTCCTGGAGTATCTCATCCACTGGAAGGGGTACGGTCCCGAGGAGCGTTCCTGGGAGCCCTTGGGGAATGTCCATGCGGCCGCCAAGGTGCGGGCGTTCCATCGGGCTCACCCAGAGAGGCCTTCCCAGGGTTGCGTCCGGAGGCCGCTCCTTGGTGGGGGGCTCTGTCAGGAAGCAGGGGGTGTTACCCCTACTCTGGGACCACGGGCACGGCGCAGGGAACGGGTTCCCCTTCAGCTCGGTAGAACACCTGGTGCCCGAGGTGCGGGTGCACGGCGTGTGCGCAGTACACAGGCTGCTCGCACATTTCCGGGTGCATAGAGTTCCTGCATTATCCAGCTGTCAGGTGTGAGCCTTGCTGAGGGAGATTCCCAGTACACACCTTCCACCTTCCTCGCCTGCCATTGGTTCCTGGGGAGGGTGGTTCCTACCTTCCCTGGCTATAAAGACCTGGCCTGAGCTCTGGTTCATTGCTGAGTTATTCCACCTTATGGTGAACACCTAGCCTCCCTGCAGATCCTTCTATTGCCTGTTGTTTCTTTGTATCCTTCCCGGCTACTGACCCCTGGACTGTCTTCCGCCTTGAACCTTCGCTGCCTGCCTCGACCCGGATTGGACATTGACTACCCCTCTTGGATTATCCCTAAACTTGTACCGCATTCTGGGCTGTCAGCTGCTTACTGCCAGTGGGTTCCTCATCCCACTACTGGCTCCCTGGGAGGTTTGTGACAGCACTAAGTGAAAGTGTAACATCCCAGAGTTATGTTACTAAACTCGTTTACCCCGCTACAACCTGTTAAGTGTATTTGTACTGTCATCTAATGTGATTTTATCTAATATTCTCACAAATGTGCATTCTAAGCCTTGTAAATTGTAATGTCTATGTTCACCAGCAGGTGGCAGCAATGTGTTTAGCAGGGACTTAGTTCAGTTTAGTGTTTCTAGACTGGAATAGTACATTACAGTTTAGCTCCCCCCTCTGTGAGGAGATGTGGAATGTCCCCACATCCTGCCTCATGGGTGGGGAAGGAAGTTCAGTTAGTGTGCCAGCCACCCTGCCTTGGGGAAGGCTGTGTGTGTAGGAGCTCCCAGTTCTAGGGATCCAAGCCAGTCTCTTGTCTCAGCTGAGACAAAAGATCATCATTCCCTGTCTGAGCCTTCAGCCTCAGCTGGTAGAAGCAAGCAGCCACCTGCAGAACTCCAGGAAGAAGCATACCCCGTGAGCACAACTGTGAGTACCGACCAGGAGAAGCTAAATTCCTCCTCAGCTAGTCAGTCCCCATACAGCAGAAGATAGTGCAGAAGATATTAATTCCTGACACATTACAGAGCCACAAGCAGATGACTTAACCTGCAAGAGAGCTCCAGGCACATGATAGAAGCAGAAGATAGATTCCTGACACACATTGCCAATACCTGCTGGGACTTCAGACTATTGCTGTATCTCGCATGGATTAAAGCTGAATCAAGTAAAGACCAGTTTGAACTATATTCCAAGTCTGGATCTCAATTATTGCTACTAAATCCCTCAATTACTCCTACTAGCAACACTCATTTTATTGCAAGTGAGCCAGGATCGAGGAGTCCAGCCGTACCCAGGTAGGAGACACCGTTGACACCATTAATGCTACCATACAGAGACATTACCCCCTTTGGCATTCCTACCTGGTACGTGACTTTCAACACCTTAAAGGGCCCTGCGTTAGTACCCTGCGCACGCTGCAATTGGCGTCACAAACAAAGACTATAGACTATCATTCACACCTGACCCAGCCATTGCATATTATTGACGTCAGAGTGCATACCCCAATCCGGGTCTATAGCAAAAGGGCTTCCAAAAATTACAAGGAACCAGCGCTCCAATACACCCTTTGTTACACATAAAGGAGGGCATCATACACACCCTTGAAAAATTATGATCGATGACCTGCTAGTGACCCTCAAAAACATTTGGAGCAAGGGCCTGCTGATCTGACCATCTAAAACCTTAGGGGCAAGGGCCTGCTGCTAATATTACCATCTAAAACATTAGGGGTGAGGGCCTGCTAATATGACCATCTAAAACCTTAGGGGCAAGGGCCTGCTGCTAATATTACCATCTAAAACATTAGGGGTGAGGGCCTGCTGCAGCATTCGTGACTCTAGATAACCTCTGGGCGATTGCACGTCCCCGTGATGGCGACGATCCAATTGGATGTCTGTCCTATCAACTTTCGATGTTCTTGTCTGCGCCTACCATGGTGATCACGGGTAACGGGGAATCAGGGTTCAATGCCAGAGAGGGAGCTTAAGAGAGGGATACCACATCCAAGGGAGGTCAATGGCTGAAATCTGATTGGGTGGAGAGGGTGGGTAAAGTTATTAAAGCAGAAACATGCAAGGAAAGCAGGAGGCGCGCGGCAATTACCCACTCCCGACTCGGGGAGGTAGTGACGATAAATAATACAGGACTCTTAAGATGCCCTGTTATTGGAATGAGTAATAAAAAATGACAGGGAATGTCACTGGGGTATTTTGTATTTGGAAACGTTAGACAGGAGAGGCCCTGCTGCCGCTTTGCTGACTCTAGATAACTTCTGCCTGATCGCACGTCCCCGTGACATCCACGATCCATTTGGATATCTTTCCTATCAACTTTTGATGTTCTTTTATGCGCGTACCATGGTGATCACCGATAACGGGCCTGCATGTGAGCTGAACCAGTAAAAGAATTTAGGTGCGGGCCTGCTGGTGAGCCGAGGTGGAACCGACAAACCCAACTTGAATTTGATGGCTGTATTAAATCGGCAGGTGACGGTGATACAGCTCCACAGATTGATTCTATCTGCATATTTCTAAGCAATCTGTGGCCTTAGTCTTTTATCCAGACTCATTGTGCCACTATGTGGCCTCCTCATGCTGCCACCTCCACACCATGTCACCTTGCCACTCATTTATATCACCATGCTGCTTCTGCTGCTTAAAAGGCCTTAAACTGATCACCAGGCCCACAATCTAATTAAGGTTTTACGCACAAAACCAAAGTTAAAAAATTGATTTTTATAGCAAAAAATTGATTGAAAACATTCTTTCCTGTATATTTACTTGTATATAAAGTGCAAGTCCTGCCAAAAATTACAAGAGGCACTCTGATACAACCTGCATATTACATAAAGGAGGGCATCATTCACATAGAGTTGCGGGCCTGCAGGTGAGCTGACCAAGCAATTTTAGGTGTGGGGCCTGCTGCTGAGCTGACCCTCTAAAACATTATGGGCGAGGGCCTGCTGCTGAACTGACCCTCTAAAACATTAGGGGGCGAGGGCCTGCTGCTGAGCTGACCCTCTAAAACATTAGGGGTGAGGGCCTGCTGCTGAGCTGACCCTCTAAAACATTATGGGCGAGGGCCTGCTGCTGAGCTGACCCTCTAAAACATTATGGGCGAGGGCCTGCTGCTAAACTGACCCTCTAAAACATTAGGGGTGAGGGCCTGCTGCTGAACTGACCCTCTAAAACATTAGGGGCGAGGGCCTGCTGCTGAACTGACCCTCTAAAACATTATGGGCGAGGGCCTGCTGCTAAACTGACCCTCTAAAACATTATGGGCGAGGGCCTGCTGCTGAACTGACCCTCTAAAACATTATGGGCGAGGGCCTGCTGCTAAACTGACCCTCTAAAACATTAGGGGAGAGGGCCTGCTGCTGAACTGACCCTCTAAAACATTAGGGGTGAGGGCCTGCTGCTGAACTGACCCTCTAAAACATTAGGGGCGAGGGCCTGCTGCTGATCTGACCATCTAATACATTAGGGGCGAGGGCCTGCTGCTGAACTGACCCTCTAAAACATTAGGGGCGAGGGCGTGCTGCTGAGCTGACCCTCTAAAACATTAGGGGCGAGGGCCTGCTGCTGAACTGACCCTCTAAAACATTAGGGGCGAGGGCCTGCTGCTGAACTGACCCTCTAAAACATTAGGGGCGAGGGCCTGCTGCTGAACTGACCCTCTAAAACATTAGGGGCGAGGGCCTGCTGCTGAACTGACCCTCTAAAACATTAGGGGCGAGGGCCTGCTGCTGAACTGACCCTCTAAAACATTAGGGGCGAGGGCCTGCTGCTGAACTGACCCTCTAAAACATTAGGGGCGAGGGCCTGCTGCTGAACTGACCCTCTAAAACATTAGGGGCGAGGGCCTGCTGCTGAACTGACCCTCTAAAACATTAGGGGCGAGGGCCTGCTGCTGAACTGACCCTCTAAAACATTAGGGGCGAGGGCCTGCTGCTGACTGACCCTAATTAGGGGCGGGGCCTGCTGCTGATCTGACCCTCTAAAACATTAGGGGCGAGGGCCTGCTGCTGATCTGACCCTCTAAAACATTAGGGGCGAGGGCCTGCTGCTGAACTGACCCTCTAAAACATTAGGGGCGAGGGCCTGCTGCTGAACTGACCCTCTAAAACATTAGGGGCGAGGGCCTGCTGCTGAACTGACCCTACTAAAACATTAGGGGCGAGGGCCTGCTGCTGAACTGACCCTACTAAAAAAATTAGAGTGGAGGGAATATAGACAATCTGGATGAGGAGAAAACAAGATTCAACCATATGCTCTTTTTTTGTGGTGGAAAAGGTGCAGGGAATACACTACAGTAGATTGAGTACATTATAAATGATAGATTGAAACTGCCTTTATGTTCATCATCAGCTCAGCTCTCCTCTGGTGGAGTAGAGAAGTCAGGGGCAATCCAGGCCTTGTTCATTTGTATCTGAGTCAACCTGTCAGCATTGTTAGTGGACAAGTGGATATGCTTATCAGTTATGATGCCACCAGCAGCACTAAATACCCACTCAGACAAAATGCTGGGGGCAGGGCAGGCCAGCACCTCCAAGGCATAGAGCGGCAGTTCGTGCCATGTGTCCAGCTTGGACACCCAGTAGTTATAAGGCACTGAGGGATCATTTAGGACGAAGACACGGTCTGATATGTATTCCTTCAGCATCTTCCAAAACTTTTTCCTCCTTGTACCACTAGGCCGCGCTTCAGAGTGAGATTGCTGGCGGGGTGTCATGGAAGTGTCCCAGGCCTTGGAGAGTGTTGCCCTGCCTTTGATGGAACTGCTGTGTGTTCCCCTAGTCTCCCCTCCTCAGTTGCCTAAGGAAGTACGTACTCTGCCGCGAGCGTAGTCAGATGGAAAATTCCGGAGCAATCTCTCAACAAGGACCTTCTGGTATTGCACCATTTTGCCCG
>NW_025334067.1:264591-309872 GCF_014858855.1 Bufo gargarizans | reverse complement strand
TCCCCAAGGCTTATCGCAAGCTTGTGTTAGATCTAGCCCACCAACACGTTCTCGGGGGTCACCTGGGGCTGCAGAAAACTCAGGATGGTATTCTACAGCGGTTTTACTGGCCCAGTATATTCAAAGAAGTGTAAGAGTTTTGTAAGTCTTGCCAGACCTGCCAGATAACTAGCCCCCAGCCATATTTCCGTAGTCCCCTAGTACCACTCCCGATTATCGAGGTACCGTTTGACCGAATAGCTATGGACCTCATAGGCCCAGTACCGAAGTCCACCAGAGGGCATCAACACATCTTAGTCATTCTAGACTACGCCACTCGGTTACCGGAGGCGGTACCACTGCGACATACCTCGGCCAAACTCATAGCTAAGGAGTTAATGAAGATGTTTTCCCGAGTGGGACTACCCAAAGAGGTTCTGACCGACCACGGGACCCCCTTTTATGTCCAAGGTGATGAGGGAACTCTGCAAGTTGCTGCACATAAAACAACTACGGACATCTGTGTACCATCCACAAACAGACGGTCTGGTAGAACAGTTTAACCAAACATTAAAAAATATGTTGAAAAAGGTAGTGTCTAAAGATGGGAAGGACTGGGACCTCCTTCTGCCCTACCTCATGTTCGCTGTGCGAGAGGTGCCCCAGGCCTCTACTGGGTTCTCGCCCTTCGAACTGCTATATGGCAGACATCCTCGCTGTCTCACCATATAATCATATATTACATCTGTGACATCACTGCTCTCCACATATAGGTGATATATTACATCAGTGACATCACCGCTCTCCACATATAATGATATATTACATCAGTGACATCACCGCTCTCCACATATAAGTGATATATTACATCAGTGACATCACCGCTCTCCACATATAAGTGATATATTACATCAGTGACATCACTGCTCTCCACATATAATGATATATTACATCAGTGACATCACCGCTCTCCACATATAGTGATATATTACATCAGTGACATCACCACTCTCCACATATAGGTGATATATTACATCAGTGACATCACCGCTCTCCACATATAATGATATATTACATCAGTGACATCACTGCTCTCTACATATAATGATATATTACATCAGTGACATCACCGCTCTCCACATATAGGTGATATATTACATCAGTGACATCACCGCTCTCCACATATAGATGATATATTACATCAGTGACATCACCGCTCTCCACATATAATGATATATTACATCAGTGACATCACCGCTCTCCACATATAATGATATATTACATCAGTGACATCACCGCTCTCCACATATAGGTGATATATTACATCAGTGACATCACCGCTCTCCACATATAGGTGATATATTACATCAGTGACATCACCGCTCTCCACATATAGGTGATATATTACATCAGTGACATCACCGCTCTCCACATATAATGATATATTACATCAGTGACATCACCGCTCTCCACATATAATGATATATTACATCAGTGACATCACTGATCTTCACATATAATGATATATTACATCAGTGACATCACCGCTCTCCACATATAGGTGATATATACATCAGTGACATCACCGCTCTCCACAATAATGGATATATTACATCAGTGACACTCACCGCTCTCCACATATAATGAATATTACATCAGTTGACATCACCGCTCTCCACATATAGGTGATATATTACATCAGTGACATCACCGCTCTCCACATATAATGATATATTACATCAGTGACATCACCGCTCCCCACATATAGGTGATATCTTACATCAGTGACATCACCGCTCTCCACATATAATGATATATTACATCAGTGACATCACCGCTCTCACATATAGTGATATATTACATCAGTGACATCACCGCTCTCCACATATAGGTGATATATTACATCAGTGACATCACCGCTCTCCACATATAGGTGATATATTACATCAGTGACATCACCGCTCTCCACATATAATGATATATTACATCAGTGACATCACCGCTCTCCACATATAGGTGATATATTACATCAGTGACATCACCGCTCTCCACATATAGGTGATATATTACATCAGTGACATCACCACTCTCCACATATAGGTGATATATTACATCAGTGACATCACCGCTCTCCACATATAGGTGATATATTACATCAGTGACATCACCGCTCTCCACATATAATGATATATTACATCAGTGACATCACCGCTCTCCACATATAATGATATATTACATCAGTGACATCACCGCTCTCCACATATAGTGATATATTACATCAGTGACATCACCGCTCTCCACATATAGGTGATATATTACATCAGTGACATCACCGCTCTCCACATATAACTTATAAACCTACCTGCTTGAATGTTTCATAATTTTTTATTTGGCGCTTGCAGTCACGGTTGATAAAATGCGTTGCTTAGAAACATACGTGTACATCTAATCCTACAAGGTTGATCTTTATATACATATATGTATAACTGCGGAGGTCACAGATCTGTCAGGTAATTAGGGAACATGTGGTGGCCGATCAGATGGGACTTACCTCAGCGGTGACTTTAGATCATGTCTCAGGGCAGGACGCCCGTCCACCTGAGTGCCTGTCACATGACAGCTGACAACTACCGCCACGCTGCCAAACCATTAAAGTGTTTTCATCCAGGGATCAGAATTTGAACTTTGCTCATGTAAAAGAAGAGACGGATATGAGCTGAGGGCAGATATCACCCGGCTGCCATGTGTACTACAGGAAGATACAACATCCGGCATCCAAATAACAGCACCGTACAGCGTCCTAATAACAGCACCGCACAGCGTCCTAATAACAGCACCGTACAGCGGCCCAATAACAGCACCGTACAGCGTCACAATAACAGCGCCGTACAGCGTCCTAATAACAACACCGTACAGCGTCCTAATAACAACACCGTACAGCGGCCCAATAACAGCGCCGTACAGCGTCCTAATAACAACACCGTACAGCGTCCTAATAACAACACCGTACAGCGTCCTAATAACAGCGCCGTACAGCGTCCTAATAACAGCACCGCACAGCGTCCTAATAACAGCACCGTACAGCGTCCTAATAACAGCACCGTACAGCGTCCTAATAACAGCACCGTACAGCGTCCTAATAACAGCACCGCACAGCGTCCTAATAACAGCACCGTACAGCGTCCTAATAACAGCACCGTACAGCGTCCTAATAACAGCACCGTACAGCGTCCTAATAACAGCTTCATACAGCGTCCTAATAACAACACCGTACAGCGTCCTAATAACAGCGCCGTACAGCGTCCTAATAACAGCGCCGTACAGCGTCCTAATAACAGCACCGCACGGCATCCTAATAACAGCACCGTACAGCGGCCCAATAACAGCGCCGTACAGCGTCCTAATAACAACACCGTACAGCGTCCTAATAACAGCGCCGTACAGCGTCCTAATAACAGCGCCGTACAGCGTCCTAATAACAGCGCCGTACAGCGTCCTAATAACAGCGCCGTACAGCGTCCTAATAACAGCGCCGTACAGCGTCCTAATAACAGCACCGTACAGCGTCCTAATAACAGCACCGTACGGCGTCCTAATAACAGCACCGTACAGCGTCCTAATAACAGCGCCGTACAGCGTCCTAATAACAGCGCCGTACAGCGTCCTAATAACAGCGCCGTACAGCGTCCTAATAACAGCACCGTACAGCGTCCTAATAACAGCACCGCACAGCGTCCTAATAACAGCTTCGTACAGCGTCCTAATAACAACACCGTACAGCGTCCTAATAACAGCACCGCACAGCGTCCTAATAACAGCTTCGTACAGCGTCCTAATAACAACACCGTACAGCGTCCTAATAACAACACCGTACAGCGTCCTAATAACAGCACCGCACAGCGTCCTAATAACAGCACCGTACAGCGTCCTAATAACAGCACCGCACAGCGTCCTAATAACAGCACCGTACAGCGTCCTAATAACAGCACCGTACAGCGTCCTAATAACAGCACCGCACGGCGTCCTAATAACAGCACCGCACAGCGTCCTAATAACAGCACCGTACAGCGTCCTAATAACAGCACCGTACAGCGTCCTAATAACAGCACCGCACGGCGTCCTAATAACAGCACCGCACAGCGTCCTAATAACAGCTTCGTACAGCGTCCTAATAACAACACCGTACAGCGTCCTAATAACAGCACCGTACAGCGTCCTAATAACAGCACCGTACGGCGTCCTAATAACAGCACCGTACGGCGTCCTAATAACAGCACCATACAGCGTCCTAATAACAGCGCCGTACAGCGTCCTAATAACAGCACCGTACAGCGTCCTAATAACAGCACCGCACAGCGTCCTAATAACAGCACCGTACAGCGTCCTAATAACAGCACCGTACAGCGTCCTAATAACAGCTCCGTACAGCGTCCTAATAACAGCACCATACAGCGTCCTAATAACAGCACCGTACAGCGTCCTAATAACAGCACCGTACGGCGTCCTAAGAACAGCATTGTACGGCGTCCTAAGAACAGCATTGTACAGCGTCCTAATAACAGCTCCGTACAGCGTCCTAATAACAGCACCGTACAGCGTCCTAATAACAACACCGTACAGCGTCCTAATAACAGCACCGTACAGCGTCCTAATAACAGCACCGCACAGCGTCCTAATAACAGCTTCATACAGCGTCCTAATAACAACACCGTACAGCGTCCTAATAACAGCTCCGTACAGCGTCCTAATAACAGCTCTGTACAGCGTCCTAATAACAGCACCGTACAGCGTCCTAATAACAACACCGTACAGCGTCCTAATAACAGCACCGTACAGCGTCCTAATAACAGCACCGCACAGCGTCCCAATAACAGCTCCGCACAGCGTCCCAATAACAGCACCGTACAGCGTCACAATAACAGCACCGTACAGCGTCCTAATAACAGCACCGTACAGCGTCCTAATAACAGCACCGTACAGCGTCCCAATAACAGCTCCGTACAGCGTCCTAATAACAGCACCGTACAGCATCACAATAACAGCACCGTGCAGCGTCCTAATAACAGCACCATACAGCGTCCTAATAACAGCACCGTACAGCGTCCTAATAACAGCACCGTACAGCGTCCTAATAACAGCACCGTACAGCGTCCTAATAACAGCACCGCACAGCGTCCTAATAACAGCTCCGTACAGCGTCCTAATAACAGCACCGTACAGCGTCCTAATGACAGCACCGTACAGCGTCGTAATAACAGCACCGTACAGCTTCCTAATAACAGCACCGTACAGCGTCCTAATAACAGCTCCGTACAGCGTCCTAATAACAGCACCGTACAGCGTCCAGATAACAGCACCGTACAGCGATCTAATAACAGCACCGTACAGCGTCCTAATAACAGCTCTGTACAGCGTCCTAATAACATCACCGTACAGCGTCCTAATAACAACACCGTACAGCGTCCTAATAACAGCACCGAACAGCGTCCAGATAACAGCACCGCACAGCGTCCTAATAACAGCACCGTACAGCGTCCTAATAACAGCACCGTACAGCGTCCTAATAACAGCACCGTACAGCGTCCTAATAACAGCACCGTACAGCGTCCTAATAACAGCACCGTACAGCGTCCTAATACAGCACCGTACGGCGTCCTAATAACAGCACCGCACGGCGTCCTAATAACAGCACCGAACGGCGTCCTAATAACAGCACCGTACAGCGTCCTAATAACAGCACCGCACAGCGTCCTAATAACAGCACCGTACAGCGTCCTAATAACAGCACCGTACAGCGTCCTAATAACAGCGCCGTACAGCGTCCTAATAACAGCGCCGTACAGCGTCCTAATAACAGCGCCGTACAGCGTCCTAATAACAGCGCCGTACAGCGTCCTAATAACAGCACCGTACAGCGTCCTAATAACAGCACCGTACAGCGTCCTAATAACAGCACCGTACAGCGTCCTAATAACAGCGCCGTACAGCGTCCTAATAACAGCGCCGTACAGCGTCCCTAATAACAGCGCCGTACAGCGTCCTAATAACAGCACCGTACAGCGTCCTAATAACAGCACCGCACAGCGTCCTAATAACAGCTACGTACAGCGTCCTAATAACAACACCGTACAGCGTCCTAATAACAGCACCGCACAGCGTCCTAATAACAGCTTCGTACAGCGTCCTAATAACAACACCGTACAGCGTCCTAATAACAACACCGTACAGCGTCCTAATAACAGCACCGCACAGCGTCCTAATAACAGCACCGTACAGCGTCCTAATAACAGCACCGCACAGCGTCCTAATAACAGCACCGTACAGCGTCCTAATAACAGCACCGTACAGCGTCCTAATAACAGCACCGCACGGCGTCCTAATAACAGCACCGCACAGCGTCCTAATAACAGCACCGTACAGCGTCCTAATAACAGCACCGTACAGCGTCCTAATAACAGCACCGCACGGCGTCCTAATAACAGCACCGCACAGCGTCCTAATAACAGCTTCGTACAGCGTCCTAATAACAACACCGTACAGCGTCCTAATAACAGCACCGTACAGCGTCCTAATAACAGCACCGTACGGCGTCCTAATAACAGCACCGTACGGCGTCCTAATAACAGCACCATACAGCGTCCTAATAACAGCGCCGTACAGCGTCCTAATAACAGCACCGTACAGCGTCCTAATAACAGCACCGCACAGCGTCCTAATAACAGCACCGTACAGCGTCCTAATAACAGCACCGTACAGCGTCCTAATAACAGCTCCGTACAGCGTCCTAATAACAGCACCATACAGCGTCCTAATAACAGCACCGTACAGCGTCCTAATAACAGCACCGTACGGCGTCCTAAGAACAGCATTGTACGGCGTCCTAAGAACAGCATTGTACAGCGTCCTAATAACAGCTCCGTACAGCGTCCTAATAACAGCACCGTACAGCGTCCTAATAACAACACCGTACAGCGTCCTAATAACAGCACCGTACAGCGTCCTAATAACAGCACCGCACAGCGTCCTAATAACAGCTTCATACAGCGTCCTAATAACAACACCGTACAGCGTCCTAATAACAGCTCCGTACAGCGTCCTAATAACAGCTCTGTACAGCGTCCTAATAACAGCACCGTACAGCGTCCTAATAACAACACCGTACAGCGTCCTAATAACAGCACCGTACAGCGTCCTAATAACAGCACCGCACAGCGTCCCAATAACAGCTCCGCACAGCGTCCCAATAACAGCACCGTACAGCGTCACAATAACAGCACCGTACAGCGTCCTAATAACAGCACCGTACAGCGTCCTAATAACAGCACCGTACAGCGTCCCAATAACAGCTCCGTACAGCGTCCTAATAACAGCACCGTACAGCATCACAATAACAGCACCGTGCAGCGTCCTAATAACAGCACCATACAGCGTCCTAATAACAGCACCGTACAGCGTCCTAATAACAGCACCGTACAGCGTCCTAATAACAGCACCGCACAGCGTCCTAATAACAGCACCGTACAGCGTCCTAATGACAGCACCGTACAGCGTCGTAATAACAGCACCGTACAGCTTCCTAATAACAGCACCGTACAGCGTCCTAATAACAGCTCCGTACAGCGTCCTAATAACAGCACCGTACAGCGTCCAGATAACAGCACCGTACAGCGATCTAATAACAGCACCGTACAGCGTCCTAATAACAGCTCAGTACAGCGTCCTAATAACATCACCGTACAGCGTCCTAATAACAACACCGTACAGCGTCCTAATAACAGCACCGCACAGCGTCCAGATAACAGCACCGCACAGCGTCCTAATAACAGCACCGTACAGCGTCCTAATAACAGCACCGCACAGCGTCCTAATAACAGCACCGTACAGCGTCCTAATAACAGCACCGTACAGCGTCCTAATAACAGCACCGTACAGCGTCCTAATAACAGCACCGTACAGCGTCCTAATAACAGCACCGCACGGCGTCCTAATAACAGCACCGCACGGCGTCCTAATAACAGCACCGTACAGCGTCCTAATAACAGCACCGCACAGCGTCCTAATAACAGCACCGTACAGCGTCCTAATAACAGCACCGTACAGCGTCCTAATAACAGCACCGCACGGCGTCCTAATAACAGCACCGCACGGCGTCCTAATAACAGCACCGTACAGCGTCTTAATAACGGCGCCGTACAGCGTCCTAATAACAGCACCGCACAGCGTCCTAATAACAGCTTCGTACAGCGTCCTAATAACAGCACCGTACAGCGTCCTAATAACAGCACCGCACAGCGTCCTAATAACAGCACCGTACAGCGTCCTAATAACAGCACCGTACAGCGTCCTAATAACAGCACCGCACGGCGTCCTAATAACAGCACCGCACAGCGTCCTAATAACAGCACCGTACAGCGTCTTAATAACGGCGCCGTACAGCGTCCTAATAACAGCACCGCACAGCGTCCTAATAACAGCTTCGTACAGCGTCCTAATAACAGCACCGCACGGCGTCCTAATAACAGCACCGCACAGCGTCCTAATAACAGCACCGTACAGCGTCTTAATAACGGCGCCGTACAGCGTCCTAATAACAGCACCGCACGGCGTCCTAATAACAGCTCCGCACAGCGTCCTAATAACAGCACCGTACAGCGTCCTAATAACAACACCGTACAGCGTCCTAATAACAGCACCGTACGGCGTCCTAATAACAGCTCCGTACAGCGTCCTAATAACAGCACCGTGCAGCGTCCTAATAACAGCACCGTACAGCGTCCTAATAACAGCACCGTACAGCGTCCTAATAACAGCACCGTACAGCGTCCTAATAACAGCACCGTACAGCGTCCTAATAACAGCACCGTACAGCGTCCTAATAACAGCACCGCACAGCGTCCTAATAACAGCACCGTACAGCGTCCTAATAACAGCACCGTACAGCGTCCTAATAACAGCACCGCACGGCGTCCTAATAACAGCACCGCACAGCGTCCTAATAACAGCACCGTACAGCGTCCTAATAACAGCACCGTACAGCGTCCTAATAACAGCACCGCACGGCGTCCTAATAACAGCACTGCACGGCGTCCTAATAACAGCACTGCACAGCGTCCTAATAACAGCTTCGTACAGCGTCCTAATAACAACACCGTACAGCGTCCTAATAACAGCACCGTACAGCGTCCTAATAACAGCACCGTACGGCGTCCTAATAACAGCACCGTACGGCGTCCTAATAACAGCACCGTACGGCGTCCTAAGAACAGCATTGTACGGCGTCCTAATAACAGCTCCGTACAGCGTCCTAATAACAGCACCATACAGCGTCCTAATAACAGCGCCGTACAGCGTCCTAATAACAGCACCGTACAGCGTCCTAATAACAGCACCGCACAGCGTCCTAATAACAGCACCATACAGCGTCCTAATAACAGCACCGTACAGCGTCCTAATAACAGCACCGTACGGCGTCCTAAGAACAGCATTGTACGGCGTCCTAAGAACAGCATTGTACAGCGTCCTAATAACAGCTCCGTACAGCGTCCTAATAACAGCACCGTACAGCGTCCTAATAACAACACCGTACAGCGTCCTAATAACAGCACCGTACAGCGTCCTAATAACAGCACCGCACAGCGTCCTAATAACAGCTTCATACAGCGTCCTAATAACAACACCGTACAGCGTCCTAATAACAGCTCCGTACAGCGTCCTAATAACAGCTCCGTACAGCGTCCTAATAACAGCACCGTACAGCGTCCTAATAACAACACCGTACAGCGTCCTAATAACAGCACCGTACAGCGTCCTAATAACAGCACCGCACAGCGTCCTAATAACAGCTCCGCACAGCGTCCTAATAACAGCACCGTACAGCGTCCTAATAACAGCACCGCACGGCGTCCTAATAACAGCACCGCACAGCGTCCTAATAACAGCACCGTACAGCGTCTTAATAACGGCGCCGTACAGCGTCCTAATAACAGCACCGCACAGCGTCCTAATAACAGCTTCGTACAGCGTCCTAATAACAGCACCGTACAGCGTCCTAATAACAGCACCGCACAGCGTCCTAATAACAGCACCGTACAGCGTCCTAATAACAGCACCGTACAGCGTCCTAATAACAGCACCGTACAGCGTCCTAATAACAGCACCGCACGGCGTCCTAATAACAGCACCGCACAGCGTCCTAATAACAGCACCGTACAGCGTCTTAATAACGGCGCCGTACAGCGTCCTAATAACAGCACCGCACAGCGTCCTAATAACAGCTTCGTACAGCGTCCTAATAACAGCACCCGCACGGCGTCCTAATAACAGCACCGCACAGCGTCCTAATAACAGCACCGTACAGCGTCTTAATAACGGCGCCGTACAGCGTCCTAATAACAGCACCGCACGGCGTCCTAATAACAGCTCCGCACAGCGTCCTAATACAGCACCGTACAGCGTCCTAATAACAACACCGTACAGCGTCCTAATAACAGCACCGTACGGCGTCCTAATAACAGCTCCGTACGGCGTCCTAATAACAGCACCGTGCGGCGTCCTAATAACAGCACCGTACAGCGTCCTAATAACAGCACCGTACAGCGTCCTAATAACAGCACCGTACAGCGTCCTAATAACAGCACCGTACAGCGTCCTAATAACAGCACCGTACAGCGTCCTAATAACAGCACCGCACAGCGTCCTAATAACAGCACCGTACAGCGTCCTAATAACAGCACCGTACAGCGTCCTAATAACAGCACCGCACGGCGTCCTAATAACAGCACCGCACAGCGTCCTAATAACAGCACCGTACAGCGTCCTAATAACAGCACCGTACAGCGTCCTAATAACAGCACCGCACGGCGTCCTAATAACAGCACTGCACGGCGTCCTAATAACAGCACTGCACAGCGTCCTAATAACAGCTTCGTACAGCGTCCTAATAACAACACCGTACAGCGTCCTAATAACAGCACCGTACAGCGTCCTAATAACAGCACCGTACGGCGTCCTAATAACAGCACCGTACGGCGTCCTAATAACAGCACCGTACGGCGTCCTAAGAACAGCATTGTACGGCGTCCTAATAACAGCTCCGTACAGCGTCCTAATAACAGCACCATACAGCGTCCTAATAACAGCGCCGTACAGCGTCCTAATAACAGCACCGTACAGCGTCCTAATAACAGCACCGCACAGCGTCCTAATAACAGCACCATACAGCGTCCTAATAACAGCACCGTACAGCGTCCTAATAACAGCACCGTACGGCGTCCTAAGAACAGCATTGTACGGCGTCCTAAGAACAGCATTGTACAGCGTCCTAATAACAGCTCCGTACAGCGTCCTAATAACAGCACCGTACAGCGTCCTAATAACAACACCGTACAGCGTCCTAATAACAGCACCGTACAGCGTCCTAATAACAGCACCGCACAGCGTCCTAATAACAGCTTCATACAGCGTCCTAATAACAACACCGTACAGCGTCCTAATAACAGCTCCGTACAGCGTCCTAATAACAGCTCCGTACAGCGTCCTAATAACAGCACCGTACAGCGTCCTAATAACAACACCGTACAGCGTCCTAATAACAGCACCGTACAGCGTCCTAATAACAGCACCGCACAGCGTCCCAATAACAGCTCCGCACAGCGTCCTAATAACAGCACCGTACAGCGTCACAATAACAGCACCGTACAGCGTCCTAATAACAGCACCGTACAGCGTCCTAATAACAGCACCGTACAGCGTCCCAATAACAGCTCCGTACAGCGTCCTAATAACAGCACCGTACAGCTTCACAATAACAGCACCGTGCAGCGTCCTAATAACAGCACCATACAGCGTCCTAATAACAGCACCGTACAGCGTCCTAATAACAGCACCGTACAGCGTCCTAATAACAGCACCGTACAGCGTCCTAATAACAGCACCGCACAGCGTCCTAATAACAGCTCCGTACAGCGTCCTAATAACAGCACCGTACAGCGTCCTAATTACAGCACCGTACAGCGTCGTAATAACAGCACCGTACAGCGTCCTAATAACAGCACCGTACAGCGTCCTAATAACAGCTCCGTACAGCGTCCTAATAACAGCACCGTACAGCGTCCAGATAACAGCACCGTATAGCGATCTAATAACAGCACCGTACAGCGTCCTAATAACAGCTCTGTACAGCGTCCTAATAACATCACCGTACAGCGTCCTAATAACAGCACCGTACAGCGTCCTAATAACAGCACCGTACAGCGTCCTAATAACAGCTTCGTACAGCGTCCTAATAACACCGTACAGCGTCCTAATAACAGCACCGTACAGCATCCTAATAACAACACCGCACAGCGTCCTAATAACAGCTCCGTACAGCGTCCTAATAACAGCACCGTACAGCGTCCTAATGACAGCACCGTACAGCGTCGTAATAACAGCACCGTACAGCGTCGTAATAACAGCACCGTACAGCGTCCTAATAACAGCTCCGTACAGCGTCCTAATAACAGCACCGTACAGCGATCTAATAACAGCACCATACAGCGTCCTAATAACAGCGCCGTACAGCGTCCTAATAACAGCACCGTACAGCGTCCAGATAACAGCACCGTACAGCGATCTAATAACAGCACCGTACAGCGTCCTAATAACAGCTCCGTACGGCGTCCTAATAACGGCACCGCACGGCGTCCTAATTACGGCACCGTACAGCGTCCTAATAGCCCCGCACAGCGTCCTAATTACAGCACAGTACAGCGTCCTGATAACAGCACCGCACGGCGTCCTAATAACAGCACCGCACAGCGTCCTAATTACAGCACCGCACAGCGTTCTAATAACAGCACCGTACAGCGTCCTGATAACAGCACCGTACAGCGTCCTAATAACAGCACCGTACAGCGTCCTAATAACAGCATCGTACAGCGTCCTAATAACAGCACAGCACAGCATCCTAATAACAGCTCCATACGGCGTCCTAATAACAGCTCCGTACGGCATCCTAATAACAGCACTGCACGGCGTCCTAATTACGGCACCGTACAGCGTCTTAATAGCCCCGCACAGCGTCCTAATTACAGCACAGTACAGCGTCCTGATAACAGTACCGTACAGCGTCCAGATAACAGCACAGTACAGCGTCCTAATAACAGCACCGTACAGCGTCCAGATAACAGCACCGTACAGCGTCCTGATAACAGCACCGTACAGCGTCCTAATAACAGCACCGCACAGCGTCCTAATAACAGCTCCGTACAGCGTCCTAATAACAGCGCCGTACAGCGTCCTAATGACAGCGCCGTACAGCGTCCTAATAACAGCGCCGTACAGCGTCCTAATGACAGCACCGTACAGCGTCCTAATAACAGCACCGTACGGCGTCCTAATAACAGCACCGTACAGCGTCCTAATAACAGCACCGCACAGCGTCCTAATAACAGCTCCGTACAGCGTCCTAATAACAGCGCCGTACAGCGTCCTAATAACAGCGCCGCACAGCGTCCTAATAACAGCACCGCATGGCTTCCTAATTACAGCTCCGTACAATCTATACAATCAGATGTGTCCAATCATCTCTATGTCATCCATCCAATTACATCTGCACAATTATACAATCTATACCAGGGCTGGCTAACCTGTGGCTCTCCAGCTGTTGTAAAACTACAATTCCCACCATGCCATGCTGTAGACTGATAGCTGTAGGCTGTCTGGGCATGCTGGGAGTTGTAGTTTTGCAACAGCTGGAGAGCCGCAGGTTGGCCAGCCCTGATCTATAGTATCTGCACATTCTGGCTGATGGCTTGTGCTTTATCTGATCGGTGTCTGTACATTAGCAGATAATGATTGGGCTGGAGGTAATAGAACCAATCACAGGCTGCAGGTTCCTATGCTGGACGTCTCCAGAGCTGAGGCGCAGCCTGTGATTGGAGGAGAGGGGCTCCGGGTTGTCACATCCTGGCGCTGCAGCCTTCAGGGGGAGATGCGCACATAACATATAGGGCGAAGCCAGATTACTGTATATGTGATGTAAAAAAGAAACTGAGACATGGGCAGCACAATCCGCCAGGTGGGAACGCCCCGGTCCTGGGCTCCAGGTTACCTGTGCGGCGGTCAGATCTGTACGGTCGCCCCATGTAATCATCTGCAGAACCTCCAGCGTCCGACCACAATACCCACAATGCCGAGGGAATGAAGTCAGACCTGCCCGTCCTGTCAGTACAGAACAGCCTGTACCTGCGCCCCCGCCCTCCCTGCTGCTGGGTAAACAGCGCCCGCCCCCATCACCTGCCCCAGCCCCGCGAGGAGTGTCACACACCGTGCCCTGACTACAACTCCCATCATCACCTGACAACTCTGATAACTCCGCACAAATAATGTTACCTGCGGTGTTACATAGGACTGCAGGAGACATCTACTACATTATCTGTACTCCGAGAGTTATCACTGTATTATCTGTGGTGTTACATAGGACTGCAGGTGACATCTACTACATTATCTGTACTCCGACAGTTATCACTGTGTTATTTGTGGTGTTACATAGGACTGCAGGTGACATCTACTACATTATCTGTGCTCCGAGAGTTATCACTGTATTATCTGTGGTGTTACATAGGACTGCAGGAGACATCTACTACATTATCTGTACTCAGAGAGTTATCACTGTGTTACCTGTAGTGTTACATGGGACTGCAGGTGATATCTACTACATTATCTGTTCTCAGAGAGTTATCACTGTGTTATCTGTAGTGTTACATGGGACTGCAGGTGATATCTACTACATTATCTGTTCTCAGAGAGTTATCACTGTGTTATTTGTGGTGTTACATGGGACTGCAGGTGGCATCTACCACATTATTTGTACTCAGAGAGTTCTCACTGTGTAATCTGTACTTGCAGCATGCCAGGGCTCCCTAAGGATTATTTTGGGCGTGAACTTACTAGTGAATGAGGTGCTGAGGATAGTAGTCCTCACGATTTCGCTGTCCCTTGGGGCCAGCAGTGCAGCGGATGGGAAGACAGCACGAGATCTTCTGAGGCACTCCAGCCAGATGTTGGTTGAGGTGCCCTTGATGGTGGTGATGTTTAGGGTGCTTGTGGCTGGGCCCCTGGTTCGTGACGCCAGCACCATTAGGTGCAAATGTTGAGAGTAGTGGTAGTAAGAATGAGGATACAGTAGTTGTAAACCAGTTGAACATTTACTGACAATCAATAGTCTCTGGACAGTTGGTGCAGTTCATCAATGGGAAGCTTCTATATGCACAACAAGTTCTCTGGCAATCCTATGGTCAGGTAATTGTAAAATTATAAAAGAAAAAAAGTAAAATAAACCAAAAATAAAAAGTTCACCACTGCGTTTCTTGATGTCAAATCGGCTTCGCTGACCTCCGTGCGATGCAGGTAAAATGACCACGAATCGGTCTTTATAAATAAGGTGGTCGCGCTGCCAGGTATACGTCTCAGTTCACAAGCTCAAGAGAAGCGTCAGTCTTCTGTGCCACAGCCAGCACACCCGAGTCCCGTCAGATGGCAGCCTTTTCTCAAAGCAACCCTCCTACGGAATCTAAGTTTTATGGGCATTGGATTCGATGGACCTGATTTTATGAGGCATATTATTCACAATTTTATTGTAAGTATAATAAAAGAGTTGTATTTACTCAACCTTGCGGTCCTTCACTATGTACCCGAAACTTAACAAGGTTCCAAGTAGAGCTTCAACATGCAACCAGAAGAAATGGGAGGGAGACAAAACATCTTTTGAGCATTCAATGTAATGAAAACAACGAATAAACTGAAACAGGCAGTTTTTCAGCTGATCAAAAGTTTAGGACCACACCTCCAAAAAAAAACATAAACCCCCCCAAAACAGAAATCCAACTTCCAAACATGACCTCAGTAATGAGTAGCTCCGCCGTTATTGTTTCGGCATGCTTGATGTAAGCGTTTCCATGAGGTGAGTGGGAACATTTCCATGAGGTGAGTGGTGAAGACGGCCGCACGAAGGCCATCTACTGTCTGGAACTGTTGTCCATTTTTGTAAACTTCCCTTGCCACCCATCCCCAAAGGTTCTCAATTGGATTTAGATCAGGGGACCACGCCAAAGGAGTGATGTTATTCTCCTGGAAGAAGTCCCTTGTCCTGCGAGCATTGTGTACTGTAGCGTTGTCCTGTTACCACACAGACAAGGGCCCTCAGCCATGAGGAATGCTCTCTGCAACATCTCCGTTTGACGCCCCTGCACTTCCTGAAGCTCCATTGTTCCACTGAAGGAAAAAGCACCCCAGACCATTATGGCGCCCCCTCCACTGTGGCGCGTAGAAAACATCTCAGGTGGGATCTGCTTGTCCTGCCAGTAACGTTGGAAACCATCAGGACCATCAAGGTTACATTTTTTCTCATCAGAGAATAAAACTTTCTTCCACCTTTGAATGTCCCATGTTTGGTGCTCTCTCGCAAAGTCCAAACGATCAGTTCTGTGGCGTTCAAGGAGACGAGGTCTTTAAAGACGTTTTTTGTTTTTGAAACCCAAACCCAGATGTCGTCTGATGGTTATGGGGCTGCAGTCAGCACCAGTAAGGGCCTTAATTTGGGTCGAGGATCGTCCAGTGTCTTGACGGACGGCAAATTGGATCCTCCGGCTAAGTGCTGATGACAGGATCATTTAAGAAATTCCAAATAACTTACTGCGTCCCAGTTTAACAACCCGACCACGTTCAAAAAGGGAAAGTTTTTTTGCCTTTGCCATCACAACGTGCGACTACCTGACAGAAAATGACAATGAATCCACATCTTTGCACAGATTTGGCCTTTTGAAGGCATGTGGTCCTAAAATTTGGATCAGCTGAAAAACAGCCAGTTTCAGTTTAATCGTTATCTTCGATTAATTGAATGCTCAAAAAATGTTTTGTCTCACTCCCATTTCTTCTTGTTGCATGTTGAAGCTCTACTTGGAACCTTGTTAAGATCCAGCCATGCTAAATATGATTTTTTTGCCATTTTTCAAGTGGTCTTAAACTTTTGATCAGGACTGTGTATATATAGTTACTATGAGCTATCCTTTAAGGGCGATCTCCCTTGCGGCAGGCAAACACATCTGCTTCATTATTTGCCAGGATACTCTTATAAATAGGTTTTTCCATTATGACCCGGAGGCTCGTGTAGTGGATAAGGACAATCTTGCGCACTAACTGTCCAGTTGTGTCTAGGCACTCGGAAAGCTACTCCTGGTCACTTGTGCTGATGAGGTCCATAAGCTATAGTTAGCCGATACCCTCGCTAGGCTCTCTGCATCTCGGTGTATAGACTCACTGTCTGTATATCTTCTCCAGGCTTGATCAGGGCCCAGAGGAAAGTGAAGCAGCTACATGGTGGATTTGGCCTGTCCCCCTCCTCCATGGACTTGCTTCTCCTCCTCTCCCCAACTACTAAGGCTACTTTCACACTAGCGGCAGGTCCTGCCGCTATTTCGCCGTGCCGCCGCTCCGCCCCCATTGACTATAATGGGGACGGAGGGAGGAGCTCCAGCGCAGGCAAGAGGCTGCCGGACTAAAGTCGGACACGCAGTCTTTCGCCGTGAACTGCCGAGCTCCACTTCCATTATAGTAAATAGGGATGGAACGGCATTCCGGCAGCACGCCGAAATAGCGGCAGGACAGATCCGACAGGGTGAACAGCCTGTCGGGTCCGTCCTGCCGCTAGTGTGAAAGTGCCCTAACTAACATCCTGCTTTACTCTGCTCTAAGCTAGCCCCCCCCCCCCCCCCCCCCCACTATATATATACTATGTGGTGTCAGCACCACCTAGGGGCGGATGGATGTAAATGACTTTGCCAGCCAGATAATAGAGAATACCATACAATTATACCAAAATATATTAAACCAAAAAAAATTAATCAATAACTATTAAAACCAACCAAAAAATAATTAAATTAACTCCTAAAGTTCAAACCAGTAAGTCGACCATAACCCCAAGAACACTATAACCAAAAAATCTAAAACCAAGACCATTAAGTCCATTCAGCATAGCTGGGTGACCAATAACCCCCAAATAAGGGGGGCGGGGGGGGGGGGGGGCGGATGCTTGACCCGATGATCTTCCAGACTGACAGGACTGAAGCGCTGTCCTCTCTTTTTAATCTGCAGGTTTGCCGCCACAACTGACATCTGCCAATCAGCTGCCACTTCTTCTTCCCGCCTCTCAACAGCTGACCAATCAACAGCTGATCCTGCAGCTCCTGTCACCAGGCAGAGGAACCGAGAAAACCGGTTGGAACCAGAATCCTCACAGGTAAGCCCTGGGGGGGGGGGGGGGGGGGGGAGAGAACAGGGAAAGCCCAACCAAGCAGCCAAAACATTAAAACCTCCCCAAGTGATCCTGTCACCATGTGTCCCCCAAGCTATACGCTCTGGGGGCCGCTACAGGAGAAGTAAAGCAGCCATGTTTTCCACAACAGCCAATCAGAAACATTCTTACATTCCCTCAGAGCTAAACAGTGACTGGTTAGTGTGAGGCCAGCAGTGGAAACCATAGCTGTGGAGAAGAAACAACAGGGAGGAATAGAAATGTTATAATGTGAGGGGATATAATATGGGGGTGCAGTGATGTATAATGTGAGGGGATATAATATGGGGGAGCAGTGATGTATAATGTGAGGTGATATAATATGGGGGTGCAGTGATGTATAATGTGAGGGGATATAATATGGGGGGTGCAGTGATGTATAATGTGAGGGGATATAATATGGGGGTGCAGTGATGTATAATGTGAGGGGATATAATATGGGGGTGCAGTGATGTATAATGTGAGGGGATATAATATGGGGGTGCAGTGATGTATAATGTGAGGTGATATAATATGGGGGGGGGCAGTGATGTATAATGTGAGGTGATATAATATGGGGGAGCAGTGATGTATAATGTGAGGTGATATAATATGGGGGTGCAGTGATGTATAATGTGAGGTGATATAATATGGGGGGCAGTGATGTATAATGTGAGGGGATATAATATGGGGGGTGCAGTGATGTATAATGTGAGGTGATATAATATGGGGGAGCAGTGATGTATAATGTGAGGGGATATAATATGGGGGTGCAGTGATGTATAATGTGAGGGGATATAATATGGGGGTGCAGTGATGTATAATGTGAGGTGATATAATATGGGGGTGCAGTGATGTATAATGTGAGGTGATATAATATGGGGGGCAGTGATGTATAATGTGAGGGGATATAATATGGGGGAGCAGTGATGTATAATGTGAGGTGATATAATATGGGGGAGCAGTGATGTATAATGTGAGGGGATATAATATGGGGGAGCAGTGATGTATAATGTGAGGTGATATAATATGGGGGTGCAGTGATGTATAATGTGAGGGGATATAATATGGGGGTGCAGTGATGTATACTGTGAGGGGATATAATATGGGGGTGCAGTGATGTATAATGTGAGGTGATATAATATGGGGGGGGCAGTGATGTATAATGTGAGGGGATATAATATGAGGGGGGCAGTGATGTATAATGTGAGGGGATATAATATGGGGGAGCAGTGATGTATAATGTGAGGTGATATAATATGGGGGGTGCAGTGATGTATAATGTGAGGTGATATAATATGGGGGAGCAGTGATGTATAATGTGAGGGGATATAATATTGGGGTGCAGTGATGTATAATGTGAGGTGATATAATATGGGGGTGCAGACTGCAGTGATGTATAATGTGAGGGGATATAATATGGGGGTGCTGTGATGTATAATGTGAGGTCATATAATATGGGGTGCAGTGATGTATAATGTGAGGGGATATAATATGGGGGTGCAGTGATGTATAATGTGAGGGGATATAATATGGGGGGTGCAGTGATGTGTAATGTGAGGGGATATAATATGGGGGTGCAGTGATGTATAATGTGAGGGGATATAATATGGGGTGCAGACTGCAGTGATGTATAATGTGAGGGGATATAATATGGGGGTGCTGTGATGTATAATGTGAGGTATATAATATGGGGGTGCAGTGATGTATAATGTGAGGGGATATAATATGGGGTGCAGTGATGTATAATGTGAGGGGATATAATATGGGGGAGCAGTGATGTATAATGTGAGGGGATATAATATGGGGTGCAGTGATGTATAATGTGAGGGGATATAATATGGGGTGCAGTGATGTATAATGTGAGGGGATATAATATGGGGGTGCAGTGATGTATAATGTGAGGGGATATAATATGGGGGTGCAGTGATGTATAATGTGAGGGGATATAATATGGGGGTGCAGTGATGTATAATGTGAGGTGATATAATATGGGGGTGCAGTGATGTATAATGTGAGGTGATATAATATGGGGGTGCAGTGATGTATAATGTGAGGGGATATAATATGGGGGTGCAGTGATGTATAATGTGAGGTGATATAATATGGGGGTGCAGTGATGTATAATGTGAGGGGATATAATATGGGGGTGCAGTGATGTATAATGTGAGGGGATATAATATGGGGGTGCAGTGATGTATAATGTGAGGGGATATAATATGGGGGTGCAGTGATGTATAATGTGAGGGGATATAATATGGGGGTGCAGTGATGTATAATGTGAGGGGATATAATATGGGGGTGCAGTGATGTATAATGTGAGGGGATATAATATGGGGGTGCAGTGATGTATAATGTGAGGGGATATAATATGGGGGTGCGGTGATGTATAATGTGAGGGGATATAATATGGGGGTGCAGTGCTGTATAATGTGAGGGGATATAATTTGGGGTGCAGTGCTGTAGAATGTGAGGGGATATAATTTGGGGGTGCAGTGATGTATAATGTGAGGGGATATATTATGGGGGTGCGGTGATGTATAATGTGAGGTGATATAATATGGGGGAGCAGTGATGTATAATGTGAGGTGATATAATATGGGGGAGCAGTGATGTATAATGTGAGGGGATATAATTTGGGGGTGCAGTGATGTATAATGTGAGGGGATATAATTTGGGGTGCAGTGCTGTATAATGTGAGGGGATATAATTTGGGGGTGCAGTGATATCTAATGTGAGGGGATATAATATGGGGTGCAGTGATGTATAATGTGAGGGGATATAATTTGGGGGTGCAGTGATGTATAATGTGAGGGGATATAATTTGGGGGTGCAGTGATATCTAATGTGAGGGGATATAATATGGGGGTGCAGTGATGTATAATGTGAGGTGATATAATATGGGGGTGCAGTGATGTATAATGTGAGGGGATATAATATGGGGGTGCAGTGATGTATAATGTGAGGGGATATAATTTGGGGGTGCAGTGATGTATAATGTGAGGGGATATAATTTGGGGGTGCAGTGATGTATAATGTGAGGTGATATAATATGGGGGTGCAGTGATGTATAATGTGAGGGGATATAATATGGGGGTGCAGTGATGTATAATGTGAGGGGATATAATATGGGGTGCAGTGCTGTATAATGTGAGGGGATATAATTTGGGGGTGCAGTGATGTATAATGTGAGGGGATATAATATGGGGGAGCAGTGATGTATAATGTGAGGGGATATAATATGGGGGTGCAGTGATGTATAATGTGAGGGGATATAATATGGGGTGCAGTGCTGTATAATGTGAGGGGATATAATTTGGGGGTGCAGTGATGTATAATGTGAGGGGATATAATATGGGGGTGCAGTGATGTATAATGTGAGGGGATATAATATGGGGTGCGGTGATGTATAATGTGAGGTGATATAATATGGGGGAGCAGTGATGTATAATGTGAGGTGATATAATTTGGGGGTGCAGTGCTGTATAATGTGAGGGGATATAATATGGGGTGCAGTGCTGTATAATGTGAGGGGATATAATATGGGGTGCAGTGCTGTATAATGTGAGGGGATATAATTTGGGGGTGCAGTGCTGTATAATGTGAGGTGATATAATATGGGGGAGCAGTGATGTATAATGTGAGGGGATATAATATGGGGTGCAGTGCTGTATAATGTGAGGGGATATAATATGGGGTGCAGTGCTGTATAATGTGAGGGGATATAATTTGGGGGTGCAGTGCTGTATAATGTGAGGTGATATAATTTGGGGTGCAGTGATGTATAATGTGAGGGGATATAATATGGGGAGCAGTGATGTATAATGTGAGGTGATATAATATGGGGGAGCAGTGATGTATAATGTGAGGGGATATAATTTGGGGGTGCAGTGATATCTAATGTGAGGGGATATAATTTGGGGGTGCAGTGATGTATAATGTGAGGTGATATAATATGGGGGTGCGGTGATGTATAATGTGAGGGGATATAATTTGGGGGGCAGTGCTGTATAATGTGAGGGGATATAATTTGGGGGGCAGTGATGTATAATGTGAGGGGATATAATTTGGGGGTGCAGTGCTGTATAATGTGAGGGGATATAATTTGGGGGTGCAGTGATGTATAATGTGAGGTGATATAATATGGGGGTGCAGTGATGTATAATGTGAGGGGATATAATATGGGGGTGCGGTGATGTATAATGTGAGGGGATATAATATGGGGGTGCAGTGATGTATAATGTGAGGTGATATAATATGGGGGTGCAGTGATGTATAATGTGAGGGGATATAATATGGGGGTGCAGTGATGTATAATGTGAGGGGATATAATATGGGGTGCAGTGCTGTATAATGTGAGGGGATATAATTTGGGGGTGCAGTGATGTATAATGTGAGGGGATATAATTTGGGGAGCAGTGATATCTAATGTGAGGGGATATAATTTGGGGGTGCAGTGATGTATAATGTGAGGGGATATAATTTGGGGAGCAGTGCTGTATAATGTGAGGGGATATAATTTGGGGGTGCAGTGATATCTAATGTGAGGGGATATAATTTGGGGTGCAGTGCTGTTATGCAGATTTAACCCCCTCCACACCTGGCAGGAGACGCAGCCCGTCAGTCATTGTCAGCTCCTCATCCTGGCAGCGCCCCCCACCCCCTTCCCCGGAGAGGGTGAAGCATGGCGTCCTGCCAGCCTCAGCATCTGCCCCTCCAGCTGTTACAATCCTCTTCTTCATCCTCATCCTCTCTGAAGCCCACGGATTAACTCTTTCCCCTCCGCTGCCTCTCCATTCTTCACGCGTAGGCGATTGTCAGCTCTTGGGGCTCTAGCAGCGTAACCGCTACAGAAATACAAACTGAGGACAGCAGCGTTAACCCCGACTCTGACCCCTCTCCACAGGGAAGCTGCAGCTCCTGGGAGTGCTGCTCCGGCTGGGAGGGGGTTAATGCTGCCTCCGCCGGGCACCATTCATTCACCGCGCAGCCACTCAGCGCCCTTTTTTGGAAATGCAGCAAATGACTGAGGAGTTTCCCATTGGCTGCCAACAGCTGTCACTCATCGGCCGGCGTCAGGCACCAGAGGGATATATATATATACAGTGTCTGTATATGTGCGAGCGCGAGACGGAGCGTATCCCAGACCCTGCCAGACGAGAGGCTGCAGCGCGGAGCAGAGCATCACCATGAGTGAGGTGAGTACCACACCGCGTCCGCGGGATCCCCTTCCCCCTCCTCGCTCCACACTTCCTTTCACATTCCAAACACACTTCAATGCAGCGTTTTCCGAAGGGTTAAATGACTGACTATGGGAATCAGCGGAGAATGGCGGGACCGAGGCGATGAGAACGGGACCTCCGGGAGGCTCCTCTGACTATGGCGGAGGTTTGGAAGTTTTAACAAACTGCAGCACCGGACGACACGGCTGTGGTACAGAACACGTTGATGGCGGACAGAAACGTAACGCTTCATGTCACCGCCGCGGGGGTTTCCGTAACCGCTAAGAATATCAGGAATTCGTTTTGAACGTAAAATTCCTGTAGTGTATCGGGCAGGAGATATGGCGGTTAGCGGAAAAGTTACAACTATCGACCTGGCGCCATTCTGACCGTGTACAAAGAGAAATGTAAGGGAGCGTCAGAATACACAGCAGTGTACAGCACGGCGTCCCTGTGTCATGGACTACACCGATGTAGCAGAGCCAAGGCTGTAATTACCATGTTTGTATTCTACATAGAGCAGATAATGCAGTAGATGTCACCTGCAGTCCTATGTAACACCATAGATAACACAGTGATCACTCTCTGAGTACAGATAATGTAGTAGATGTCACCTGCAGTCCTATGTAACACCATAGATAACACAGTGATCACTCTCTGAGTACAGATAATGTAGTAGATGTCACCTGCAGTCCTATGTAACACAACACATAACACAATGGTAACTCTCTGAGCACAGATAATGTAGTAGATGTCACTTGCAGTCCTATGTAACGCCACAGATAACACAGTGATCACTCTCTGAGTACAGATAATGTAGTAGATGTCACCTGCAGTCCTATGTAACACCACAGTGATAACTATCTGAATACAGATAATGTAGTAGATGTCACCTGCAGTCCTATGTAACACCACAGATAACACAGTGATAACTCTCTGAATACAGATAATGTAGTAGATGTCACCTGCAGTTCTATGTAACACCACAGTGATAACTATCTGAATACAGATAATGTAGTAGATGTCACCTGCAGTCCTATGCAACACCATAGATAACACAATGGTAACTCTCTGAGCACAGATAATGTAGTAGATGTTACATGCAGTCCTATGTAACACCACAGATAACACAGTGATAACTCTCTGAATACAGATAATGTAGTAGATGTCAGTTGCAGTCCTATGTAACACCACAGATAACACAGTGATAACTCTCTGAATACAGATAATGTAGTAGATGTCTAGCACGGCATCCCTATGTCATGGACTACACCGATGTAGCAGAGCCAAGGCTGTAATTACCCTGTTTGTATTCTACATAGAGCAGATAATGCAGTAGATGTCACCTAAAATGACAACTTGTCACAATAAATAATCATACAAAAAATATCAAATAACAAAAAATTATTTATTTATTTTTTAAATATATATATTTTTTTGTATTTTTTTTGTATTTTTTTTTTAATTTTTGGGGTATACACACACATATGAGAAAAACAAAAACAAACCTATACTAACCCTACCAATCTATCTATCCCATCACCCTCACCCAGGGCCAACCTCCTCCTCTTGTCCCTCCATGAGGCCAGCCCTTCCTCCACCACCCACACCCAGCCCCTCGCCTCATGTCCTCCTATGTCCGCATAGTCCAGGGCTGGATGCAGGCCTCCCCACACGAAAAAAGAATATGACCCCCCCCCCCCCCCCCCACCCCACCCTATCCCACCCAACCTAACTACACCCCACTTACCCTATCATACAATATATACATCTTATAACAACCATATCTATCTATACAAACCAATATTAAAATCCCCCCGAAGGCCCAAGTTCAGTCATTTGCAAACCTTTCTTCAAAAACTCATCTTAAATACAAAACAAAAACCTAATGTGAAAGCCTCAGCCCAACACCAGGAAAAGTGCTACATCAAAGTGCTACATCAAAGGTGAAGCCTCTCCAGAGGTAAGAGACCCCATCCGTACCCACCTTCTCGCACTCAAGAGAGCGAACCTTCACCAGGTCACCTAGAATGTTCCTACACACCTCTTCCACAGGGAGGACTTTCTGCTGGGTTGAAACTAAACACTGTGCGTTCCATGTGAAGTACCTGACCACTATGCTAACTACAAAAGCTGTGCATGGGTCCCTTCTTCCCAAACCTTTGAATGCTCCATAAGCCCATTCCGCATAGGAGAGGTTGGCTAGCCTAGGCCAGCCAATGGATGCGCCCACCCGTTTGTATACCTCTGTATTAAAGGGACACTGAAGCAGGAAGTGCTCCATACTTTCCAGTATGTCGCCACACTCCTCCCGGGGACAACCCCTTTCATCAGAGTTCCTATACCTCAAGTTGCCCCTTACATACAGCTTCCCGTGAAAGCAGCGCCAAGCCAAGTCCCAAAACTTCAAGGGGATCCTTGCCGAATTTAACAACTGTAAACCCCTGTCTAGATCCCGGCTTGGGCAATCCTTAAGGGCCAGGGGCTTTTGGAAGTGGGTCAACAAGACCCTCTCGTCAAGGGATCTCCTTGACTGGGCCTTGATTTCCCTCACTCCCAAACCCCACCGGCGGATCACCTTCAGAATCGGGGTGACATAAGCCGGAAGATATCCGTGAGGTGTACGCAAATCCTTCACTTGCCCTCCTGTCTCCCACTCCTTAAAGAAAGGCCGAAACCAACCCCTGCAAGAGACTACCCACGGAGGAGCCCTCTCTTTCCAGAGGTTTGCCAGGTTGATCTTAACAAAGGTGTTCACAAGGAACACCACTGGGTTGACCATACCCAACCCCCCTAATCTCCTCGTACGGTATGTCACCTCTCTCTTGACTAGGTTCAGCCTATTCCCCCATAACAGTTGAAAGAACAGACTGTAAACCCGAGTCCAGAGAGGTTCTGGCAAGACACATACACTGGCCAAATAGATAAGCAAAGGGAGAAGGTAAGTCTTGATCAGGTTCACCCTTTCCCTGAGGGTCAAAGACCAACCCTTCCACTGGCCAACCTTCTGAGCGGCGATCGTGAGCCTGCTGTCCCAATTTTGGGTGGGATAATCCCCATGGCCGAATTGAACGCCTAGGACTTTGGCTGACGATTGGGGCTCTGGGAGGGTGTCCGGGAGACCGAAAGATGGATCACCCCCTCCCAGCCAGAGACTCTCACACTTATCCCGGTTAATCACGGACCCGGAAACTTCTGAGTAGCGTTCTACCTCCGACATCACGTATTCCGCCTCCCCTCCCGAGGACACGAAAACAGTGACGTCATCGGCATACGCCACCACCCTCAGAGTGGCTTCTGGCTCCTCCAGACTCATCCTGACTCCCGCCAACGGTCCTCGATCAATCCTCCTAATAAAAGGATCAATTGCAAACACGTATAAGAGCGGGCTCAATGGACAACCCTGGCGGACTCCAGACCCGACCTCAAAAGGGCTGCCAGACCAACCGTTCACCAGCGGGAAACTCTCTGCCCCTGCATACAAGATCTTTAACCAATCGACAAACCCCCCCGGCAGGCCATATTTCAGAAGGACTGCCCAGAGGTACTCGTGGTCAACCCGATCAAAAGCCTTTGCCTGATCTAAAGCCAGCATGTACCCCTTCCAGTTACCCGCCCTACTCTGCTCCACTGCCTCTCGGACACCGAGCACAGCACTAAACGTGCTTCGGCCTGGAACTGAGCAATGTTGGGTCTCCGAAAGGAGCCGGGGCGCAAACTGCACCAACCGTTTAAACAGTATCTTGGCCAGGATCTTTCTGTCCGTATTGAGAAGCGCTATGGGACGCCAATTCTCAATACGGCTCGGATCTTTACCCTTTGATATAAGGATCAGAGCTGACCTCCTCATTGACTTCGGCAGAGCACCCGAGGAAAGGCACTCATTGAATACCTTAGTCAAGAGGGGAACCAAGGAGTCCTTAAAGGTCTTATAAAACTCGGATGTTAAGCCATCCGGGCCTGGCGACTTCTTTAGGGCAAGCCCTTCGATCGCCAGGCTGACTTCCTCTTCTCTGATTTCTTCTATCAAAACGCCAAGAGAGAGGTCTACTCTTGACTCAGGGATGGTTTCAGCCAGGAAAGCCGAAATCCTGTCCCGATTCAGATCCTTCTTCCTCAAGAGGCACGAGTAGAAGGACTTGACGATTTCCAAGATCCCTGATCTGGACCTATCCAGAGATCCCGTACCATCGACCAGTCCCGTCACCAACTTACTTTTCACTGACATCTTACAGTTTCTTTAAGGGTCGGGCGAGCGGTACTTCCCGAAATCCCTCTCAAAAACCAAAGATGTGTGCCTATCGTACTGGCACCTCTTAAGCAAAGATTTCACCCTGGGGATATCCTCTCGGCTACCTCCAGTCGAGACCAGTTGTTCGAGTTTCCTCCTCAGACCCTGATACAAGCGGTACCTGTCCAGGGACCTGAGGCTCGAGAGCTGGCGGAAGAATTTTGCCACCCGATCTTTGAATATCTCCCACCACTCAGACTTAGTGTCACAAAGATCCAGCAACTCTACCTGACTCTGAAGGAAGTCCTTAAAGGATTGTCTCACCTCTGCTTCCTCCAGGAGGGCCGAATTTAGCTTCCAATAGCCTCTTCCCATTTGGGGGGATTCTGCAACATTCAAAGGGAACATAATCATACAGTGATCAGAGAATTCCACCTCTAAAGGTGAAAAAATAGTCTCCTCCTTTAAATAAAACCTGTCTATTCTAGACCTAATCTGACTACCTCTATAATAAGTGAAACCACCGTGGCCTGGGGTGTGCCTAATGTGGACATCCACCAGGCGAGCCTCGCTAGCTATGCTATTCAGGGATACACTATCATAAGCCAGCCGGTTTCTGGCGCCTCCCCGGTCTTGGGACCTTGTGACTGTATTAAAGTCCCCGCCAAAGACCACCTGCCGACTCGTAAAAAGGAAAGGTTTGATCCTCATAAAGAGACGCTTCCGATCCCACCTGGTTTGGGGACCATAGATGTTTATCAGGCAAAGTGCTTGACCCTTCATGAGGACATCTAAAATCAAACACCTCCCCATTTCTAACTCAATCACTTGTCGGCTTTCTACTGGTGCGGTAAAAAGAACCGCCACTCCGCTATACGGCTCAGCCGCAAGAGACCAATATGATGGACCACACCTCCACTCCTTTTTTGCTTTGTACACAGCCGCCAAATCTGGCAGCCTGGTCTCTTGCAAAAATAAAATGTCAGCTTCAACCCGGCTGAGAAAATCAAAGGCTGCAAACCTAGCCGCATCCGATTTAATACTGGCGACATTAATGGTCGCTAGCGTCAACGGAGAGAGTGCCGCCATATAGAGTGATTAAATTAGACGGCCTTCTTCCTTCCCTTCCCCTTCTTGTTCTTCTTCTTACCCCTCTTGGGGCTACCCCCTAAGGTGGCATGATCTCTTTTGAGAGAGACAGTGGTGTCCATCTCATTAGTCACCCCCGCTTCCCCTTCGCACCACCCTTGTCATTCCCATTACCAGTGTCTGGACCCGCCCCACCTCCCGAGGACCTTGCATCCTCACCGGAGGGAGGCGCGGGCCCTTCCAGAGGCTCCTTCTCTTGCCCCTCCGGCTCCCCACCTTCAACCTTTTCCCCGGAAGAAGAGGAGGCGGAGATCTCATCCAAGGTGAGGTACCAGTTGGAAAGACCCAGGGGAAGAGAGTCAGGATTAGAGAGGTCCAGGGGGGAGCTGGCTTTGCCATCCACAGGCACTCTAGTCGGGCTAGACCTTTTTTTGGTCAGACGCTTCCATCTTGTTCTTTTAGACTCTGTCTCACTCTCCTCTGTTGCACTCTTGTAGCAAGAGGACAGAGTCACCTCGGAACGGTCTAGTCTCCTGAGTTCCTCATTCACCTCGATATCCCCCAGGGTCTCAACTCTAGGAGAGGCATTCTCTTGTGAGGGCACAGGCATCACTCCAGGAGGGGGTTCCACCTGCCCCCTCTCCATTTGACGCCTCTCCCTCCGTCTCTGCTGGGACGGGCTTTCTTTTCTCTTCATCGACCCCACTGCCCTGTCGCCTTCGCCAGCACTCGCCTCGGCGGTGGGGGCCTCCCGGCTCGCCTCTGCGCGTGCACGAGCCACGTTGGCGACAGAGCGAGGGCAACGACTGAACGGGTGCCCTAGCTCACCACACAGGTTGCATCTAATCTGCCCACAAGATGCAGCTAGATGGCCTTCACCCCCGCACAACGCGCACCTCTGCACTCGGCAGCTGGCGCTGAAGTGCGAAGGGCTGCCGCACTTGTAACACAGCTTAGGCTGCCCCCTGTAGAACACCATGATCCTATCCCGACCAAGGAAAGCAGATGATGGTATGTGGGAAACCGACCCCCCTGAATGTTTCAACTTAATCTGAAACGTCCAGGCACCCGACCAGATGCCAAACTCATCCAGGTTCTTGCTAGGAAGACCCTGGACGTCCCCGTACCTGCTCAACCAGGTCAAGATGTCAACACAAGAAAGTGACTCATTACGGGTCAGAACGGTCACTTTCTTGACCTCATTCTGGCGGGTTATCGCTTGCACAAAAAAACCCTGCCAGTCCGGCTGGTCTTTTGCCAGCTCATACCCAGACCAGAAAAGTTCAAGACCCTCTGGCCGGGCAAAACTGACATCAAACTCCCGGGTGCCATACGGATGTATCAGGGCAAAGATGTCACATGCCCTGATGCCCATCTGAAAGAGAAGCTCTGCCTCCCTCTTCCTGGTAGGGCACGCTTCATTGCCTCTCCATTTCAGACAGACAACATTCCGTCTGGCTGACCCAGGGCCGGTTGTGGGTGAGGACCAGGTGGTCTCGCCCCCGCCTTGCTCTCGGAAGGCACGCAGGCCATGCCTGTCTATCCAGAAGGATAGATCCACCTGCTGCCCCCCTATTGTAATGGAATTCTCCCGTCTCCTAAGAGCCTCTAGAAGTTGCCGCTGCAAGTTACCGTCACCAGACATTGGTAATGGGGAGGACAATGGGGACCGCCCCTCCCCCCTGCGCCAGCGACCACACCAGCATAACTTCTGCCAGGCGTAACCGACGCAGGAGGGGCAGCCGGACCGGGCCCGCCCCCACCCCCCCAGACCTATCTACAGCAGGTGTCACTCCAGACCCCTCTGAAGGGGCTACATGAGGCACACCGGCCACTTGTACAGTGGCCAGCCGACCTCCAACATTCACCCCTCCATCAGGGCCCGGGGCAACACCACTAACATAAACCGTATTCACACAAGTGACCACTTCTTCAGTGGCCACTACCGCACTCTCCCCTCCCCCCACACACACTGCTGGGCCAGAGGGGACAGAGGTCACGTTATTTGTTTTGTCCATCATTTCCTTGCTGGACACATTTTTAACAGTCTTTCCTGTTTTTTCAGGCCGGTGGGCTGTAGAACCACTGGTCCCAGCCACGCCGGCCTTATCCACTTGACGGACAGTGCAGGAGGGAGGGGCGGTGCGCACCACACTCGCACCAGGACTGCCCCCTCCCTCTCTGCCTACAGACACACTGCTTTGAGTTCCTTTGTGGATTCACGAAGCCCCACCCCCTCCACCCCTGACCACTCCCACTGCGCCTCCACTCCCCGCCGCCACGACAATACCAGCGGAAGGGACTGAAGCGGAGCAGACCGGGGCAGAGGAGACTGGAACCCCGGCAAGGACCCGGGCATACAACTTGGGAGGGGTGGAGGCAGCCACCTCGCACCCTCCCCCTGCAACTCCGGATCAGGACACCGCTGTACCCGCGGCCGCACCCCCTCCACCCACAGCCACCCCCACCACCCCTGCTCCCGCCTCCCCCGCCGCCATGCCAAAACCGGCAGGGGGGACTGCAGGGCGCACGGGAGCGGCGAAGCAGACCGGGGCAGAGGACGCAGACCCCAGGACAGGGATCCCTGCAACGACCTCTGCAAAGGGGGCAGTGGCAGCCACATCGCCCCGCCGCACCTCCACCCGCCACTTGTCCAGTGCCCCAGCAGAGGCGGGCGGAGCCACCCGACCACCAACCATGCCCCCCATGCCACTCGCCCCGGGAGCCTTCCTGTCTGGCCCCTCCTGCTTCTCCTCACCGCCCCTGTTACCGCAAACAGGGACGGCGTCTGCGCCATCTTTGCCACGTCTGTCTCCCCACTCCTACGCACCGATCCCACAGCAGAGACCGGGCCAGGGAGGATGGTGGGGTTCGTGCCCTGAGCTGGCTTTGCAGCTGGCCCAGGGCACGCAGGGTGGGTCACATAGACATACCTCACCTCTGGCTTTAATGTCTTTGCCTTTCTCTTCTTTCCTATTGGCTCATCTTCAGGTAGTTCGTCATCATCAGAACTAGTGGGGGGCAGGCACACCTGCTCTGCGGTGATACCAGTTTCCGCAGGTTGCCCCCCCCCATGTCCGACTCTTCCTCCTCACTAGAGGAGTCATCTTCTTGCTGTTTTTGGTTTCCAGCCATTTCATTAAACCTTTTGTCATTCATGAGTTTTTCCTTAAAGGGGTTGTCCGGGTTCAGAGCTGAACCCGGACATACCCTTATTTTCCCCCGGCAGCCCCCCTGAGCCTAGCATCGGAGCATCTCATGCTCCAATGCGCTCCCGTGCCCTGCGCTAGATCGCGCAGGGCACAGGCTCTTGTGTTTTCAATAACACACTGCCGGGCGGTAACTTCCGCCCGGCAGTGTGTTTGGTGACGTCACCGGCTCTGAGGGGCGGGCTTTAGCTCTGCCCTAGCCGTTTTACTGGCTAGGGCAGAGCCAAATCCCGCCCATCAGTGCTGGTGACGTCACCGGGGTTCCTGTCAGCCCCATAGAGAGCCCCGGTACGTCACCGAAACTCAGAAAAATGCCTTTGCCCTGTGCAATTTAGCGCAGGGCAAAGGAGAGCATCGGAGCATGAACTGCTCCGATGCTCATGTCAGGGGGGCTGCCTTGGTGAAAATGGAGGGCTGTCCAGGTTCAGCTCTGAACCTGGACAACCCCTTTAAAGGGGCCACTGTTCTCCAGAATGGCCCCCATTCTTTCTTGCAGCTCTTTAACAATTTCTTTTAAGCCTTTTATTTTCCTTGATATTTCCGGCCTGTTTTTCCTGGCCGCTTTCTCCACCTTCCCCCACTCAAGCCTTAGTTGCTCCCTCACCTTCCTGAGGGTCCTATTCGCCTCCTCGAACTCCCGGAGGTAGGCCGTGATCCGGGAGCTGTAAACGGCGATTAGTTCCCGGGGCTTCATGTTGCCCCAATTAGCCTCAACCGACCCCGGCCCATCCCCAGGAGCACTCCGCGTACCTCTTGGAGGGCTACTGTCCGCCCTCCTGGAACCGCCGGCGATGGACACAGCTTCACCTCCGGGGGCTGCAGGGGCCGCTGCACCACGACTCCTGCTGGATCTTCTGACCCCCGGGGCGGAAGATGGAACTGAGGCCGGTAGCTCACCTCCCCTACCTCCCGCCGGCCTACCCCGGGAAGCAGGATCCTGGGTCTTCAGTCGCTTCACAGCCCAGGACCCCACCACCTCCCTGGGGAGAGAGAGGCAGGGCCTGGGCTGGGATAGATGGAACAATATACAGGATAAGAGCAGATACTGAGGATTACACCTAGTATACAGGACAGGAGAATTGATACTCCTTCCATTGTATTTTTGACTGTAGATTTTGTAGGGATGGGTCTTCTTTTGCCGGTGAAGGGTTAATATTGCCGTCCATGGATATTACCGGTTCTTCTGACTACTAGGTGGGGTATCCATGCTGAAATAAATCACTTATTGCATGGGCACCGGTGTCAGACAGAAGTGCAATTGTATGACATGGTCATACGTGAAGCCATGGCAGCGCTCTTAAAGGAAAATTAGCAGTTATTTTGCAGTAGGTGCTGTGTACCTCCCTGACAGCAGGGGGCGCTGTGACCGGACAGAACTGCTGCCTGTCAGATGTCAGCTGGTTGTTACTGTGTAGAAACCATATTGTTACAGTGAAGTTACTTTTAATTATCTCTTTTCTGGAGAGACAAGTTAGCATGTATCTATCTGTAGAGACATCTGTATAGAGACAGTCGATGAGAGAGACCACTCATGGGGACAGTGGACATTTTTCAGATTTGACCTTTTCCATTGACTTCTATGGCACAGCAGTTGCGGCTTGTGAGTTACAGTCAGTTTTGAGCCCAGCGGCCTGACTTGTGGCGTAGCTCTGGCTATGGCCTGATCGGGGTTCTCTGAGACCGTCTCTTGCTGAACGCTCTGGATGTAATTATCCGTGACCGCTCTATTTCTGGAGATTTATTTTCCTTTGCTGGATGCAATTCAAGTTCTCTCTACTTATTCTGTTTCCATGAACTTCCCATTACCTCGCCCCGTGTTCTGTGCCCCACATAGACAGTATCCTGCACAGTTCCACTAGCAGCACAGAGGATTTCAGGAGAGGAGTGCGCTGATCTTGTGGAGGTCACAGGATGAGAGTTACATAGTGGAAGGAGCAGGGTCCTCCCTGCAGCACAGAGGATTTCAGGAGAGGAGTGTGCTGATCTTGAGGAGGTCACAGAATGAGAGTTACATAGTGGAAGGAGCAGGGTCCACAGAAGCACAGAGGATTTCAGGAGAGGAGTGCGCTGATGTTGTGGAGGTCACAGGATGAGAGTTACATAGTGGAGGGAGCAGGGTCTCAGCAGCACAGAGGATTTCAGGAGAGGAGTGTGCTGATCTTGTGGAGGTCAGAGGCTGAGAGTTTCATAGTGGAAGGAGCAGAGTCCTCCCAGCAGCACAGAGGATTTCAGGAGAGGAGTGTGCTGATCTTGTGGAGGTCACAGGCTGAGAGTTACATAGTGGAAGGAGCAGGGTCCACAGAAGCACAGAGGATTTCAGGAGAGGAGTGCGCTGATGTTGTGGAGGTCACAGGATGAGAGTTACATAGTGGAGGGAGCAGGGTCTCAGCAGCACAGAGGATTTCAGGAGAGGAGTGTGCTAATCTTGTGGAGGTCACAGGCTGAGAGTTACATAGTGGAAGGAACAGGGTCCACAGCAGCACAGAGGATTTCAGCAGAGGAGTGTGCTGATCTTGTGGAGGTCACAGGATGAGAGTTACATAGTGGAAGGAGCAGGGTCCTCCCTGCAGCACAGAGGATTTCAGGAGAGGAGTGCGCTGATCTTGTGGAGGTCACAGAATGAGAGTTACATAGTGGAAGGAGCAGGGCCCCAGCAGCACAGAGGATTTGAGTTCAGGAGCATACCAGACATGTGGTTTTCAGGTCTGTGTCTCTCCTAGATGTAGTGGGGGGGCAGTATATGGGGGTCCACGGATTGCATAGATATTGGGTAAGGTATATTAGATGATCACGTGCTGGGGCTGGACAGATGAGCGCCTCCGCTATATACAAAGTGAGGAGCGAGAGAAATGTGGAAATAGGAAGAGAAGGAGGAAAGGAGAGATGGAAATGAGAGGCAGAAAGGAAGAAAGAAAACAAGGACGGAAGAGGAAGAGAAAGAGGGAAGGGAGAAAAAGAGGAAGGAAACAAAGGAGGAAGGGAGGCAGAGAAAGGTTAGGCCTCATGCACACGACCTCCGTTCCGTTTTTTCTGCGGATAGGATGGGGACCCATTCATTTCAATGGGTCAGCAAAAAAATGCTGATAGTTCATCCGTTTGTGTTCCGCGTCCGTTGTCCGTGTTTCCTTTCAGCAAAAAAAATTGTGCATGTCCTACTATTTTCACATTTGCGGACAAGGATAGGCATTTATTACAAGGGATCAGTGGAAAAAAATTGATTGTCCCAAAAAAAAAAAACAGATGCCACATCCGTTTTTTTTTTAGTGGACGCACAATTTGCGGACGCAAAAAACAACTGTCGTGTGCATGAGGCCTTAAGGGCAAGTGAAAGGACAATGCAGAAGGAAGGGTTAGGATGGAAAAGGAAATACATGGGGGATGGGATAAGAAAAGAAGTAGTGATGAAGGGAGGACGAGGGAGAAGATGAAGGAAAGAGAGATGAGGAAGAAAGGAGAGAAGTGAGGATAGAGAGGGAGATAGAAGTGGAGGAAGATGAAGATGGAGGAGGAAGAGTTGTGGGACTGATGAATTTTGAGATGGAGGATGGATTGGAGAGGTAAAGCTGAATAGGCAGAAGGGGAGAAATACACGGGAAGAGAAGAAAGGGGGGGATGCAGAGGAGGAGAGAAAGATGAAGGAAGGCTGAAGAGGAAAAGCATGTAGGAGAACTAAAGATGGAGGAGGGAGAGATGGAAGGAAAGCTGGAGATCTGGAGGGGAGGGGTGGTGGAGAGTGAAGGAGATGGATGGCGGGAGGCTGCACGGTGAGGAGCGGTGGGAATAGTCGCATTATTAAGCTATAAGGGCGCCCTGGGGACACGAAGAAGGTTGGGGGCTGGGAAGAGGGGCTGGTTTGGGGGAAGTTCCAGTAATTGTGAGAGATTTCCATGCTGAGGTGTAGGGGCTCTGCGTGCTCCCAGCCTCGTGATGTGCTCTAACTAGCGAGCCTCTCAGCGGAGAGAATAAAGCAGGATTAATGCCAGCTCCTCCCGCTGAGCTCTGTTCCCACAGCTACGCGTCTGCCCTCCTCATCCGAGATCCAGAAAGAGAGGACTCCACCGCCCCAGCAATAAGGAGGACATAGGTCGATGGTGGACTGCAGTAGTCACTAGCCATGATTCCCTCAATTACAAGCCAATTTAGCCAGGATCAATGACCCTTCCTAGAGCAGGTCGCGCCGCGGCAGTCGTGTAATTTAGCTTCACCGTGTGATGGCTCCTCTGATATTTTCAGGTCACTGGCGTTTTTCTTTTCCGGCGCTGAGTTCCGTCCTAGGGGCTCAATACCGGAAAATAACTGATTAGTTTCATCCCAATGCATTTGGAATGGAGAGAAATCCGTTCAGGATGCATCAGGACGTCTTCAGTTCAGTCACTGAACGGCGTTTTGGACGGAGGAAATACCGCAGCATGCTGCTGTATTCTCTCCGTCCAAAATTCCGGATCAGTTGCCGGAAAGCTGGATCCGGCATTAATTTACATTTAAATGTATTAGTGCCGGAACTGGCATTACAAAAAAAATTGAAACGGATCAGTTTGTCCGTATGACAAATGGAGAGACGGATCTGTTCTCGCAATGCATTTTTGAGATGGATTCGCATCCGGATCTGTCTACAAATGCTGTCCGTTTGCATGCAGATTGCCTGATCCGGCACGCAGCTTCGGCGACGCATGATCACTCTGCCGCAAGTGTGAAAGTAGCCTAATTGCTCAGTGTAATTAATGACAGATCCCCCGGGACCTCACTGATGGCAGGGGCCTGCTCCTCTCATTGCCCCCAGCTCCGTCTACACGACCTATGCAGACAGTTTAATACCGCCACTTGTCACGCCGTAGAAATGATTGCCTATTGATCTTCTCCACGTGGTCTCTCCAGGAGTAGAAATATCAGAGCTCTGAGGAGATACAGGCACCTTAGGGGTGTGAACCGTGCCCATGGCGGTTCTCACTCATTGTACCCTTCACTCTATTATTGATGCTGGTGATTGGGGGGGACCTCCTCCTAGTACAGAGGGGGGCGCTATGTCACTTTGGTCTACTAAAAATTAACCCAGAGTGGTCAATCACCTGCTCTGACCCTTTCTGGTCCCGCCATGGGCTTCCCATAACCCTGTCTAATACTATATGATAATCTCTTATATATATATAAAAATGAGTTTCTGTCTGTCTGTCTAGACGTTCTTTATGCGCGACCAAACCACTGGACCGATCTTCACCAAATTTGGCACACAGGTACATCAGGTGTCCGGGAAGGTTTTAGACCGGGTCTCAGCTCTCTAGGACGTACCGTTAGATATTTCTAAAAAATTAGCCCCCCCCCCCAAATACAAGCCTACAATTCTTTCTCTTCAAAGCCCAACTGCCATAAACACAGTTTTACTCCAGGTTTCCATAACAACCCAGCCATATTTCTTTACTCCTTAAAGGGGCGGTCACTGTGAAAGTCACAGTTAAAGGGGCGGTCACTGTGAAAGTCACAGTTAAAGGGGCGGTCACTGTGAAAGTCACAGTTAAAGGGGCGGTCACAGTTAAAGAGGCGGTCACAGTGAAAGTCACAGTTAAAGGGGCGGTCACAGTGAAAGTCACAGTTAAAGAGGCGGTCACAGTGAAAGTCACAGTTAAAGGGGCGGTCACAGTGAAAGTCACAGTTAAAGAGGCGGTCACAGTGAAAGTCACAGTTAAAGGGGCGGTCACTGTGAAAGTCACAGTTAAAGGGGCGGTCACAGTGAAAGTCACAGTTAAAGGGGCGGTCACAGTGAAAGTCACAGTTAAAGGGGCGGTCACAGTGAAAGTCACAGTTAAAGGGGCGGTCACAGTGAAAGTCACAGTTAAAGGGGCGGTCACAGTGAAAGTCACAGTTAAAGGGGTGGTCACAGTGAAAGTCACAGTTAAAGGGGCTGTCACTGTGAAAGTCACAGTTAAAGGGGCGGTCACTGTTAAAGGGGCAGTTTCTGCGGTCACTGTTAAAGGGGCAGTTTCTGTGAAAGTCAGTTAAAGGGGCGGTCACTGTGAAAGTCACAGTTAAAGGGGCAGTCACAGTGAAAGTCACAGTTAAAGGGGCGGTCACAGTGAAAGTCACAGTTAAAGGGGCGGTCACAGTTAAAGGCCGGGTCCTTCTGCTAGTATTATATAATATTACTGGGCCACTTTTTCTCCATTCCCTCCAATGCTCTGGCAGTTCTGCTGAGACTTGTAGTTCCTGACTGATTATCGCCTGAGGGGCTCTACCCCTCGCAGGAAATACTGTGCACCATGACGGTATTATGGATGCGGAAGAGGGTGGTTGTCTTCTTCTTTGTGGACCTGCAGATGTCACTGGACACATCATTTAGAGCAGGGGTAGGCAACCTCCTGCACTCCAGCTGTTGTGGAACTACAACTCCCAGCATGAATGGAGCATGCTGGGAATTGTAGTTTCACAATAGCTGGAGTGCCGAAGGTTTCCGATTTAGAGGGTGTCACCAAAAACTGCACCTTAAACTGAATTTGGGCTGCCAGCTTGGAGTTCTTCTTTAATACAACCCATAATGCATTGCAGACTGCGGCGTTGTAATAATGGCACCCATATGCCAGCTCGGAGTCGAGGACGATGGCAGGGGGTCGGGGGTGGGGATGAGGTTATTTTTGTTCCCTGAGGAACCCATAGCTGCGGGACTCAAGGTCTCCGTTCCGAACCTACATGACATCTACGCTTTTATAGTTACCGCAGCAACCGGTGTTTCTACGGAAACCGCAGGAGGACACAGAAGACACTAAGGAGGTGAGATCAGGGCGACTTTATGATATACAGATGTGGAGCGGTTTCTTGATTCCGGATCGGGGGCGCAGCTTCCTTTTTTGGGTTCCGTCAGTCACGCTGCTAATGATCACGTTTCCGCCTTGTGTCGTTTCGCCTTCCTGTAATTAGCGTAGGATTAATTACTGTGTAGTCGCACCTTGTGTCTTTCCCTTGGCAGAGTTTCACGTTGCGCATCGACTCGGAGTAAAATAAGTCAGTGGGCGGCAGTGTTTAATACGACAGCCGGCCGCCCCCCGCCATCAACAGTCAAATGCTTCATCAGAGATCGATTCCAGGACCCCCCCCCCCCCCCCCCACAGATAATGAGGTCATCAACTATTTTCAGATGTGCCTGAGAATTATGGCCCTGCTCATCCTGAGCTGTCTGATTCATGAATAGAATGCTAGATCTGCAGTCTACACTGACACGGAAGCACGATGCAAATTTAGAAGGGTTTTCTGCGCCACTCGTGGAATGTAATAATTGTCTATGTAATGGCTCTTGAAATGGCGGTATGTGCGGTATACCGCCACATAATGCACTTATTGTCGTTGATGTGCCCATATGCATCCACTGGGAAATCGACGAGTGATCGGGAATGACCGGACTGTACCATCATGAATCCCCCCCTCCGGGCTGAACACCAGGTAGCGCACAGTCATAGGATCTCGCTTACTGGTACGTTAGACTCCTCATACTGGAGCGGTAAAAAACCGAGGAACGAATATAATGTAAGTGTCACCACCGGCAGGGGGATCCGCCAGCTGAAATAGTCACCCCCTTCTTCATCCTCCCACAATTCCATGTACTACAGCTCTCCATGATATAGGTGAGAGCCATACATCCGACTAAGGAATAGAATGCCAGAACAACAGTGCGGACTGACACTTTCATTCATACCACCATAGCCCAAATGCTTAACAGGGAGGACTTAGCCCCCTAGGATGTGTGAATTTGGGTCAGCGCCCGATTACTAAGAGAAGGTCGCGAGGACAAAGCTCCTTTATAGGGGCAGCTATGGGGCTCATCTGATGGAGAGAGGGGTCCGGCCCTGGTTGGTCCGTTGCCCTGTGCTACTGGGTGGGAGACCCCGCAAGGAATCCTGCCCCCAAAAGAGCTACAATCAGGAAGCAGTAAGGAAGTAGCCCACTAGCACATAACAGGGGCCCCATTCTGCACCTGTTTAGGGCCCCCTTGTCTATTTTCCCACTGTTCAAGACGGAGGACGATGACTCAAGGAGCGGAGCCTCTCGAGACGCCTGGGATACAGGTATGGATGGAAATGACAGGACTGGGAGCCGCTATTCCCATTGCTGCTGTTACTCATGTCCCTCATCTCTGCCCCATGGTGACACCGGCTATTTTAGTGGCCCCCACTGGACAACAGGAGAAAACAAGAGCAGGAAGGAGAAGACTCATGAGAAGGATCTGAGCGTCAGCACCGAGGACAGCAGCTTCGCACCCTCCGTACACAGGGGCCCGGTGACAACAGCTGCACATGGCTTCAAGGACAACTCCACCCAGAATCCCCACCGCCCCCTGACTAGTAACATGAGGGCTGTATACTGTAATACTGCTGACAACCTGTCTGAGAGGTAGTCACTGATATAATGACATGTGATCAGACATGAGATCCAAAAACCGTATACTACAGTAACGTCTATTCATCTATTACTGCTGACAACCTGCCTGTATATCCTGTCTGAGAGGTAGTCACAGCCCCGCCCCCTGCTGATGACATCACTGATATAATGACATGTGATCAGACATGAGATCCGAAAACCGTATACTACAGTAACGTCTTTTCATCTATTACTGCTGACAACCTGCCTGTATATCCTGTCTGAGAGGTAGTCACAGCCCCGCCCCCCGCTGATGACATCACTGGTATAATGACATGTGATCCACACCTTATACTACAGGAACATCTATTACTGCTGACAACCTGCCTGTATATCCTGTCTGAGAGGTAGTCACAGCCCCGCCCCTGCTGATGACATCACTGATATAATGACATGTGATCCACACCTTATACTACAGGAACATCTATTACTGCTGACAACCTGCCTGTATATCCTGTCTGAGAGGTAGTCACAGCCCCGCCCCCTGCTGATGACATCACTGATATAATACACACCTTATACTACAGGAACATCTATTACTGCTGACAACCTGCCTGTATATCCTGTCTGAGAGGTAGTCACAGCCCCACCCCCTGCTGATGACATCACTGATATAATGACATGTGATCAGACATGAGATCCGAAAACCGTATACTACAGTAACGTCTATTCATCTATTACTGCTGACAACCTGCCTGTATGTCATGTCTGATGGGTTGTCACAGGATATAATTGGATGCAATCCTCAGTATATATGGACTTTTTATTAGATCTTACAGAAATCTTACAAAAACATTTCCAATAAAAGGACTTTGCCCGACCAGTCCCCCCCTACCCTCATAATATCCACTCATACTCAACCCATACACTATTTACAAAAGCGCAAAGTAAACAAACATAAATAAAAACATATTTACATTTTAATAAAAATTATATTTACATATATTTAGATACTTTATTATTATTATTTTTTATATATACATATACATATCATACATATGTTATACCATTATCTTATGTATAATTAATTGCCAAAAACATAGACAACACCTAAAGCCAAAACCAACTTTACAGCTCTGGTTCAGTGCCTGTAAACCAAACCATCATGTTTCATCTCAAAACAAAGGGCTAAGAAAGTGTCAAGCTAGCCCACCACCGGGATTGAGGACCACCGGGAGCTAGGGTACCCCGAAACAAAAGCCCCTCCACAGTCGAGAGGCCTTGGGGGGACCCAACCTTTCGCTATCAAGAGAGAGTACCTTATCCAGGTCACCCCTGTGTCACGGAAGGTGTAAGGGAACAAGACAACACAAAATGAATATACGACTCACTGGATCCAAAACTAAGGAACAAAAAGGGAGACCCTTGCATCAGAACTGGCTCTCTCCCTGACTGCTCAGCCTATGCGAAAATCTCAATGGTAGATGATCGCATATCCTCGTACCTCGACTGTATAACACCTGAACACCCTATAATAGTGAGGGGCACGACCACCGGCTCCCTACACTAGATACGGAGGGAGTCAGGGTCACCTGGGATCCAGCAAACAGAAAAACACAAATGAATGCACAACACTTATCTAGTAGAAGACTGGGAAGTAGGATCAGCATGCACACACACTCCAGGAAGTAATATAAACCGCAAACTGATGCTCTATGGGGAGGAATTTAAAGGGATGCAATCAGTACAACTACATGACAGCTGAGAGAGGCTAACGAGATGAGGAACTGAAAGCAAAACAAAGGAAGCTCAAGGTGGAGGTTCGGCAAGGCATCTGTCAGAGCTTCTCAGATGTCTGGTGGTGACACCCTGATGCTCCTACACACCGTCTCCACTGGGAGGACTTTATGACCCGTCGATACTAAACACCTTGCGCACCAAGTGTGATACCTGACCACTGCGCTGACTAGGAATAAAGTGCAACGGTCCCGACCACCTAAGTCTTTAAACGCACCATAGGCCCACTCCGCATAGGACAGGGCGGCCAGCCTAGGCCAGCCGATGGAAGCTCCCACCCTTTTGTAGACCTCCATATTGAAAGGACAGTAAGAAATGGTCCATGATTTCCAGCACAGCACCGCACTCCTCCCGGGGACAACCCTTCCTCAGAGTTTCTACACTTCACATTATCCCTTATACACTCACCTAAAGAATTATTAGGAACACCTGTTCTATTTCTCATTAATGCGATTATCTAGTCAACCAATCACATGGCAGTTGCTTCGATGCATGTTGGGTTGTGGTCCTGGTCAAGACAATCTCCTGAACTCCAAACTGAATGTCAGAATGGGAAAGAAAGGTGGGCTACAACAGCAGAAGACCCCACCGGGCACCACTCATCTCCACTACAAATAGGAAAAAGAGGCTACATTTTGCACGAGCTCACCAAAATTGGACTGTTGAAGACTGGAAAAATGTTGCCTGGTCTGATGAGTCTCGATTTGAGACATTCAAATGGTAGAGTCTGAATTTGGCGTAAACAGAATGAGAACATGTATCCATCATGCCTTGTTACCACTGTGCAGGCTTGTGGTGTAATGGTGTGGCGGATGTTTTCTGGGCACACTTTAGGCCCCTTAGTGCCAATTGGCCATTGTTTAAATGCCACAGGCTACCTGAGCATTGTTTCTGACCATGTCCACCCGTTCATGACCACCATGTACCCATCCTCTGATGGCTACTTCCAGCAGGATAATGCACCATGTCACAAAGCTCGAATCATTTCAAACTGGTTTCTTGAACATGACAATGAGGTCACTGCACTAAAATGGCCCCACAGTCACCAGATCTCAACCCAATAGAGCATCTTTGGGATGTGGTGGAACGGGAGCTTCGTGCCCTGGATGTGCATCCCTCAAATCTCCATCAACTGCAAGATGCTATCCTATCAATATGGGCCAACATTTCTAAATAATGCTATCAGCACCTTGTTGAATCAATGCCACGTAGAATTAAGGCAGTTCTGAAGGCAAAAGGGGGTCCAACACCGTATTAGTATGGTGTTCCTAATAATTCTTTAGGTGAGTGTATATAGCTTTACCATGGAAGCAACGCCAAGCCACATCCCAAACTTTCAAGGGGATCCTTGCTGAATTTAATAAGGTCAACCCACCCTCTAGATCCTGACTTGGGCAATCTCTCAAGGCCAACGGAGGTTCGAAGAAAGTAGACAGAACCTTAAAATCAAGGGAGAACCTCAGTATCTGCTCTTATTCTGTATATATACACACACTGCACAGTACCACTTCTCCTGTCCTGTATACCGGGTGTAATCCTCAGTATCTGCTCTTACTCTGTATATACACTGCACAGTACCACTTCTCCTGTCCTGTATACCGGGTGTAATCCTCAGTATCTGCTCTTACTCTGTATATATATATACACTGCACAGTACCACTTCTCCTGTCCTGTATACTGGGTGTAATCCTCAGTATCTGCTCTTATTCTGTATATATATACACTGCACAGTACCACTTCTCCTGTCCTGTATACCGGGTGTAATCCTCAGTATCTGCTCTTATTCTGTATATATACACTGCACAGTACCACTTCTCCTGTCCTGTATACTGGGTGTAATCCTCAGTATCTGCTCTTACTCTGTATATATATATACACTGCACAGTACCACTTCTCCTGTCCTGTATACTGGGTGTAATCCTCAGTATCTGCTCTTACTCTGTATATATATATACACTGCACAGTACCACTTCTCCTGTCCTGTATACTGAGTGTAATCCTCAGTATCTGCTCTTATTCTGTATATACACTGCACAGTACCACTTCTCCTGTCCTGTATACTGGGTGTAATCCTCAGTATCTGCTCTTATTCTGTATATATACACTGCACAGTACCACTTCTCCTGTCCTGTATACTGGGTGTAATCCTCAGTATCTGCTCTTACTCTGTATATACACTGCACAGTACCACTTCTCTTTTATATGCAGGAGGTGTCTCTTTTGGAAACTGTTTCTTCTTTATGACATTGCGGAACATATTTGGTGCTCATTATGCCTCGCGCCTCGCGCCTCAGTTACCCTTCCTCTCTCAAGGTCACCGGTTGATGCTGATTTACTTTCAGTTTTGAGAGTTAGAATTAATTAGACGTTGGGAATCGTCCCGGGGCAAATAGGTCATTAGGATAGCGAGAGGCGCACGACCATACGGATTTAATAACCCTCAGCAAATGTGTGCAATAATCCATGACGAGCAGAGAGTGTGGGGGTAATTACTGGAGGCCGCAGGAACACTGAGCTCCTGATCCTATTCCATTACATAAGCCTCTTGGCAGTGACATTACTGAGGTGCGAGGCACCAAGTCTGTGCCTCACTAATGTTATTACTAAAGGGGCACTGTACAGCATCCAATAACAAATCATCCTTGAGTTTCCAGATCTGCTTTCCAGACTCCTGACTGGCACTGTGGAGCAGCTGTGCAGTGGAAGCAATTGCGCCCCCTTGTGCCCAGCTTATTAGGGCATCAGTAATGTAGTAACATTGCATTCTTGTGGTGCCTAGTATCTGGCAGCGCTCCGCCATTGAGCGCTTTAATGCCTGCGAGTAACATTGGACATCTGGCGAGGAGAGGCGAGAACAGAAATGTTGGTCCTCAGTGTGAGCTCAGAGGCAGAAACACGACTCGTCAGCCTCCATCATAATGAGGCTGTGAATGTGAAAGACGAGAGGGCGGCAGCGAGCGGCAGCTGCTCCGCATGGCGAGAGCGCGACTAAGAGAAGAATAGAAATAATACACAAGCGGAGGAGGCGGCATCCTGTCATTACCGCTACACGTCACCACCAAATTATCCACAGGAAGCCCCAACGTCTTCATCAGTCACTGATG